>NW_015152683.1:23072-25658 GCF_000732505.1 Cyprinodon variegatus | reverse complement strand
CACACAACCTTACTGTGTTTACCCGATTTTTGGATATCTACTACATTTTGGCCTGTTGTCCACCGCCTCTCGCCTAGTCCTATGACCTGTGAGCCTGCTTCTCCCTACAGGGTCTGACCCCATTCTGTGCCACGACTCCAGATTCTTGCCATCCCCTCTCCCTGCCTCTGTTCTCTCAGCTCTGACCATTTTTCTGTCTCCTGACCAACTACCTCTGTCTCTCCACAAGAAAACCAAAATGGAGAATCTTCTTCAGAGCAAGTGTCTGCATTACTCCTTTCATCTGTCTCATTCAAGCACCAATAAATTTGCTCTTGGAGTTGTTGTAGGTCAATTTCTTTTTATTTTATTTTATGTTACTGCTCACCATATAGTTCAGCTCAAGTCCTGTATTTTATATACAACTTTGCAGGTGTGCTTCAGTGAAACTCCATCTAATGTTTACATTACTTTATTTGGGTGAAGTATTGATTTCTGCCTTAAATATAAGAATAAATTATGAATTATTAAAGTCTGAAACTGATTAAATTATTGTTTTTATTGATACCTGCAGCTCTGTGCAAATCATTTATTGATCTTATGGGTCTCTGATTAGAAACACCTCAAAGCTTCACAGCAACAGTTTGCAGCAATGAAATAAGTTATAGGCTTTCATAAAGCTGCCTTTTAAATGTTTTACCTATGATACAAATCAGCTGATGTTGGCATAAAACAAAGCAAAGGTCAGAGAATCTTATCAGCACTGGGAGCATGCCCTCGGGTCATAAAATGATGTGTGGACAGAGAAGATTAAGATGAATGATTAACTAGTAACACGATAAAATGTAATCATCCAGAAAACAATGATTTAATCAGTTTCAGACTTTAATGATTAATAACTTATTCTTATATTTAAGGCAGAAATCTAGAAACACCTCAAAGCTTCACAGCAACAGTTCGCGGCAGTGAAATCCGTGATAGGCTTTCATAAAGCTGCCTTTTAAATGTTTGATCTATTATACAAATCAGCTCCTGTGGGCATAAAACACAGCCAAGGTCAGAGAATCTTATCAGCACTGGGAGTGTGCCCTCAGGTCATAAAATGATGTGTGGACAGAGAAGACTAAGATGAATGATTAACTAGTAACACGATAAAATATATTCATCCAGATATAATAAGACATAATCATGGTATAATTAATCTCTCCTAGCGGAGATATCTGGGGAGTATCAGTGCTCCAACGTCTACAGACTTGTGTAACAGGATACACCTTCTCTGATGCTTTCCTGTTAGATCTCTCTAGTAGGGGAGACCAGGGTTAGGTCAATAAACCTGCCATGGAACAGAATTGGTCCATGGAGTATGTAGCAGTTGTGGGTTGATCCAGGATCCTGACTTTCTGGAACTGAATACTCAGCGTGCTCTTACTTACTCAAGAACTTACTCTGAGTTTTCAATAAGCCTGTCATGATCTGGCCTGTTTGCTCCTCCCTAATTATTTATTCCTCTCACCTGTTTCCTCTGGTTTATATTCAGTTCAACCTGAGCATTCAGTGCCAGATCATTGCTTGTCTTTCTGTCAGTCTTTCTGTTCAGTTTTATTTTATGGTTCATGTCCTGGATCCTAGCTGCCAGTGGAAAGAGGGTTTTTGTGTTTGTCTCGTCTCCTGATCGTCCACTGTTCCTCCCCAGCGGAGTCTGGACTGCTAAACCAGGTAAGTGAATCTTTGAGAACATCATCTTCAGTCATATGATCGTGGTCAGCTTTCTGAAATGGACTGATGATCAGTTAAAGTACTTGGAGACTATAGTACCTGTGTCTTTCCAACATGCAGTGCAATAGCACATGGTCCAAGACGTAATGCAGATCCTCAGCTGCAGCACAGGCCACAGGATGCCGAACATCTCCCACCAAGACCAATTATTATTTGCTTTTTGAGTTACTTGGAAAGGGAGAGAGTTCTGATGGCTGCAAAACACAAATACAAAAACAAGGAGGGCGTAATCTGTAAAGGCTGTCAGCTGTCATTTTTCCCTGACATGACAAGAGAAACAGCCACAAAGAGGAGGATGTTTAAGGACGTTAAAGATCGGCTACACACACTGGACGTGCGGTTTGCGTTGGCCTTTCCAGCAGAGCTAAAAGAGCTGCGCTTCACATGGCAGGGGAAAAGAATGAAGTTCACGGACGACAAAAAGGCGATTGACTTTCTTAACATCCAGAAGGAACAGCAGAGTGCAGAGGAGGGGTCTCCTGTTCGTGAGTCAATAGATGAATGACTATGAACTCCCTGCAATACGTACGGACAGTGTTCTGTACTTTTTATACTCTCACGGTTGAACGTGGATTGTGACGTGTAAGTAGCACTCAATAGTGATGCTTAGTTCTAATGTATATATCATTGGTTTAAAAATTTGTTTTCAGTAGCCCCTACACAAATTACCTGTGATTATGTCAGGATCAAAGGCATAACTGGACTGGATGTCATGATCTGGCCTGTTTGCTCTCCCTTAATTAGTCATTCCTTTCACCTGTCGTTTTTCCCTCCCTGCCTCAATTATAATTTATTCCTCTCACCTGTTTCCTGTTGGTTATATTCAGTTCA
>NW_015152683.1:18962-20827 GCF_000732505.1 Cyprinodon variegatus | reverse complement strand
AATGGTGTCATCTTTTATCTTAAAAAAAAAATCTTGATAATTTTTAACATTGTTGTTTATTGCCCCGCCCTACAGACTAGCCTAAGTTTTGTTTTTTTCTTTGATAGTAATTTCACTTTTTTTTTATTATCTTACTAGTTTAGGTTTTGAAATAAAGTGATTCTTACATCATGTATCTTACTGAAAAAAGGATATCTGGCATTTTTTTTAAGAACAAAGAGGATTCTGATACCTATCTAAAGAAGCGCCCTCTATCCTGTCCAGTCCTGATTGTGTGTTCGTCCAACTGCCTGGTTGCAGTAGGAGATGTGCCAGTAACAACATTTCCCAAAGACAAGCTTGATGAAGGGGCTTTATACCTTATGGCCTACTGTTATTCACTGCATCTTACCTACCCAAGATGTGTAGCTACTCTACTCTCTGTCATACAGACAGAGGTACTCTTGGACAAAATCCATGAGAGAGATCTCACATCATCCTAAAAGAAGAGCATGGCTGAATGGAAGGCTTTTAGTGGCCAGTAAAGTTAATGGTCATGTGTGTTATGGCAGAGCGTTCTCTCTCCCCATGACCTGAACATATTGTTACCTACTCATAATGTTTGATTCTGGTTGGAAATTTAGCAAAGTTTGCATTGCGAACGTATTAGCGAATGTTGTAACTCAGCCACTTGCATTTTTCTGTTTCAATAACGCAGTGACGTGTTCATTTTTAAGTAATGACTGTTTCACACAGTGGCTCCCAAACACCTAATTATATTTTTTTTTATATAGATACAAATTTTTGATTTTGTAAAAGTAAACTGGCTACTTAATGGGGTGGGTTTTTTTTGTTAAAAATTTAAAATTTGTTAATGGGTGTCCTTAAAATATGTCCTTTAAACTGACTGAGCAGTTGTTATTCTTGCACTGAATACTGAGTGCGATGTCAGTGTGACAAAATAAATGTGTTCAAGTCAAAGAATAGCTTTTGTTTTTGTCTTATATCAAATATTGCAATGTGTTTCATTTATATCTTTGTTATTAAAAAAAACAGTTATAATTCTGTGAAAACACCTCTTCAAGCACTTTACAAAGTAAAACGTTGTTATAATTTTCTTGATATAATTGTATTTGACCTTAATATGAGCAGGTTAAGACAGTAGAATTTTTTTTTTTTTTTTGCATTTAAAATAAGAAAAAACAGCTACATTATCTTAATTTAAGTGAAAAACTACTAATTTTATTGACAGAAAATCTTAGTTACCTGGTCAAATTCAGGGCAAATACACTTAGTTCAAGAAATTATTATTTGTATTTAGATTACTTTTGCAGTCTGCTAGTCAGAAAAGCTTAATTTGAGATTCTTTTGTCTTAAAACAAAAGCGTTCCAATCTATTTTTAATTGGCTGTTATTCCTGAATCAAGATCATTGCCAGAATTGTGCCACTAAGAATGAGTTGTATACATCTTAAAACAAGAACATGGAAGTTTACAGTGCTACATTTGAGTAGAACGACACTACATCTCAAACGTATTACAGGATCTAAAATTTCTTAACTTCAGTACATTTTTAGTCAAGATTAGTTTCTGTGGCTAGTTTCAAGATTGCCTTTATCAAGTAAAATGTCTTATTTCTAGATATCTTGTTAAGCAAATTTTAAGTTGTTCCATTGGCAGATAATAAGATGGCGCTGTGGGAGACGGCTGCCTCTCCAGTAGCTCTCCAGTTCTTAAACTTTTTTTAACCTTTTTAACCTATTTAACCCCTTTTTCTTCTACTGTTTTATTCTTCTTGTGAAGAGTACTGTGCACTGTACATTTATCCTGTGGATATTTCGAACTAAAATGCAACAAAGAGCCACTTTTCTCACTTATTCGAGAGAG
>NW_015152683.1:11787-15673 GCF_000732505.1 Cyprinodon variegatus | reverse complement strand
TTGCCAATTATTAATGTAGCCCACGTTGTTTTCAGGACACCACCTAGACAAGCAGCGGTGGAATGACGACATGCGGCTAAACATCTCATCACTGGTCAGATCAGGGAGGGGACCAGAGAAAATTACGGAGTCCCACATTTTTTTGGCAAACTTACACACCGAAGTAACACTAATTTTAGTGACCTCCGATCGGCGTAACCGGGTGTCATTACCACCAGCGTGAATAACAACCTTACTGTATTTAACCTTATCCTTAGCCAGCAGTTTCAGGTACAGTAGGGTTTGATGTCGCCTGTTCTGGCCCACGGCAAACATTTGACTATGGTCCCTGGTGTCTCTAATGCCACGTTTCTGACTATGGAGCTGCCAATCACCAGAGTGGGCATCTCAGTGGGTGTGTCACTGAGTGGGGAAAACAGGTTAGAAACGTGAACGGGTTGGTGGTGACCAGTGGGCAGAGATCCACGACTACGCTTTCTGCGTACAGTTACCCAATCGCTTGGCTGCTCAGGCACTTTTGGAAGACAGCTACGTGGGGGGCCTACTTTAACTCCTGGATGTTCAACAGTTTTAAGATCTAGTGCAGCAAATTGAAAGGATTGTTAAATCATTCATTATTCGTTATTTTCATGTGGCATCCAGAGTTTACCTCTTCCGACTCTGCTGCACTCCGCCCAGCGTCCAGTCCCTCTGGTTATCCTCCAAAGCTAGACCCAGCCACCCACAAAAATCTATAGAACATTCCTTATTTATCGTATCAACATTATTTTTTTTGTCCATTTATATTGTAAATAGCTTTGTTTCCACTGTACTCTTTTTCTTATGTATTCATCAGTTTTTTTATGCAAACCTTTGTGTATTACTATAATCTTATAGAAATATGAGCTTTAACAAGTAAAAACTTTAACTAATGAAGATTAAAAAAACAAAAAATAAATAAAATAAAAGATTAAAACAAAAAAAAGGTGACAAATGACAGCTGAATAGGAAATAACACGCCCTTATTACCTAAGGGGAGTGCAAAAGTGCCATTTCCAAGTATGGTATGGCATTATGCAATCTTTCTGCATGCTGCAGCGAGGTCCTTCTCCAAAGCTTGTTTCCTGTTTTTCTTCTGTATTGACCTTTTTCAAAATCTTTGAGCTTCATATTTGTAGTCTTTGGTTTTTTTCCTCTTTTAAACTGCAATGTGTTGCTCTTACATCACCTCCTGCTTTTTGGTACACTGACTTGGTACCCATACACACTGCAAGAAACCAGACACCAGGTTTGGTGTGAAAGTTCTGTTAATCTAAATTCAATAGAGAACCTTTTAGATGTGGTGGAACAGGAGGTTCTCTTCATGGATGTTCAGGATGTAAAATCTTTGTGATGGATTCATTTCTATATTTCTATATGAAAAAAAAATCTCTGAGAAACGTTTCTGATAAATTGTATAATCGGTGAGATGAAGGATTAAAACTGTTCTGAAGGCAGAATGGATCCAATCTGCTAGTGTAGCAGCAGTATCACAGTAGTTATAAGAACAGTGATAATAAAGATAAAATAGGGTGCTAACCTACGCCTGAGGGGTGTGTCTTCGGAGCGGCGTACTTTCGGTGTTCTGCAACAATGTCTCGCAACATCAAACTTATGTGAAATCAAACTGACCAATTAGGAAGTAACTGATTGACAGTCAACATGGTGTTGTGCAAATGGAATAGACAACACGTGGGAATTATTGGCAATTAGAATAAAGGAGTTCTTGTTGTCAGCAATTTTAAGAAAATATTCAATGAGATTATTTAATTCATTCAGCTCCAGGATGTGCTATTTAAGCCTTCCATTAATTGTTTTGAGCTGTGTAGTTTATTAATGTCATGATAAATTAAATATCCGACATAGGAAAAAACCTAAATAGTTATCATGACATATTATGATATCAAAGAGTCAAAATTACCATGGTGACTCCGCTCAACCTCTTATATATTCGGCAAGCTAATCTAATTTGTTCAAGACCATTTAGAGAGTGAGATCATCTGTGGTAGTAGCACTAGACATCTTCCAGGCATGTGAGTAAAACTAGCTGCAGTTCAGCAGACAGGATGAATGAATGGTAGCCAGCGTCATCCGCGTGACGTCATACACACATATTTAAAAAATAGAAATATAAAAAATATAACCGCGGATGTCTGGGGTACAGCTCTTCACCTGCATATTATGAATGCTGGCGTACCATAAAGAACAAATTATGAACAGTTCAGTTTGTGCCTTCAAGTCATTGCCTATAGGAAGACGTTACATGGATTACAAAACCGAATATCTTCAGAACGGCTACAAATGACACAAACCTCATATGGGTGAGTAGAACATGTTGTAATAATGTAAATCAACGGTCCAATGTAAAAAAAATGGTGTTCCCCTTTAATTAGGTTTCAGCTCTTAAAATCTAGCAGCGCTTCTCGGTTCTGTACAGCTCACATTGTATCTTTGGTTTAATCTTCATGTAGAAACACAGACAACAGATAATGATTTAAAAATGTTAAACGGCCCTGGTGGGGATTTTATTTCTGTATTTTAAAAATCATTTAGTTCTTTATCCTCTACTAAATTGAATGTTAATCTTCTCTTAAAGGAGGAAATCATAGATTTTTCTAGAATCTTTCCATTTAGTGAAAAAAAAAATAATAATATATATATATAAAAAAAACACCTAAAAATGAAAAGTCCACCAAGTTAATCTTTAAATTAGCAATACATGAACACTAGTTCTTCCTTTACAAAATATTATGACCAATGTTTTTGCTCGCTGGACATTTTTGTTTGGCTTTTACAGTCTTCAGGTTCAGGAGTTTTTGAAACTATAGTACACCTAGAGGAAGACCTTATTTTATCTGTACAGTATAATAAATAATTCACGTCAGGTTCCTTGTCAGTCCTCCAGTCCATCAGCTGACGACGTCCTCCTGCTCTTCAGCTTTTGACCATTTCATGAAGGTAAAAGGCTTCCTATAGGAGGAACAGAAATTATTTACAGTTTCGTGGCTTTAAATGACATAAAATAACAATCAAAGGCACCAGCCTACTCACATTTACTCAGTTACATCTACTTAAGTAAAGGGATTAGCTGATCCATCCAGTATAACTGAAATGAATCACGAACAGTAGTTCTCCAGACGATAACACGTTTCATCTTTATACCAAAATGATGCATAAAGGCCCAAAGCCAGAAATCAAACCCAGAGCTTTCTTGCTGCAAGGCAACAGCGGTACCCACTGCTGCACTGTGCTGCCCCTGAATTACCAAGTGCCTCCCATAAATGATCTACAGAACATTTGAAAGGTTAGAAAACACTGCAAGTAAGAAGAAAACTCCCTAAAAGGAAAGGAGCAAACAAAGATCTAGGTTCTCGAGAGAAAAGCTCTGCCCAGACGGACAGCAGGACGTATCTTCTGGGGACAGGTAAGTCAGATTCAGGGAAAAAAAATTGAGAGTGTTCAGAGTAAAGGTCCAAAGCTTGAGATCTGCGATGGGAAGGGGAATTCTGAGTGTGTGGTTGGGTCATAGGAGGGTAGGGGACTTTAGAAGGACATCCAGGAGTCGTCTTCATCCTGGGAGCCTTATGGTTTGTTGAGGATGTCCTGAAAGTGTGTGAATGTGCCTGAATGTGACTGTACTGCTGAAGACCTGATCTGGGAATATTTTAAGGATAATAAAGAAGAAACATAGCAGGATTCATCTAGAAAAGTAAAAGATTTGTTGTACTTGACTTAACAAAGGACTGGATCGATTTCTCAGTTTCTGCACCTAATTCCTTCATAAAGGAGGCAGCTTTGATCTTGTAATTTATACCAAATTCCCAAACAGCTTTATTGCTTCATTAGATAAATTTCAGAAACTCTAATA
>NW_015152683.1:0-11072 GCF_000732505.1 Cyprinodon variegatus | reverse complement strand
GTGATGTTTTTATTTCTTGTTTTTTTTCTGATTTCAGTCTAAGAGGAAACATTTAAAGGATCATTCTGGGATGAAAATGAACCCAAACACAGAATTTCAACAGTGATGATGGCAGCACCGTGTTTACAGTGAAGGAAACAGTAAGACTTTGTCTGACTGTAATGGACGCGCTGTGGAGACATCGCAGTCACACACAGGACTCTTTATTCTCACTAGATGCTGCTGTCCTGCTTTGTCTCCTCAGCCTGACCAGCTACAGTCACTTTTAAACAAACCCATGTCAGATTAAAGAGAAATTAATATTGATGTTTAATGATCTTTATCACAAAACAAACAGAATTAGCCACAGAGTAGGAAATCGTAAAAACCCAAACAGGCAGCAGCAGAATCTGGACCCGGATCTTAGGATCTGTGTGGATCAATGATCTGGACAGCATGAGGAGGCCATGTTAGACCCCAGAGAAGAAGAAGAGGGACATCCTGAGGCAGCATCATGTCACTGCAGGAAAGTCACAATATAACCTAAAATCAAACACAGAGGATTTAAATCTGACTGAATGGGAGACGACACACGTGAACAAACAGGGATCCAGAGTTCAGGTGTTCAGTCACTCTGGAACGGTTTGGTAACAAAACCCACCAACTATTACATCGGCAGCCATTTATACTCGTAACAAATAACACAAAACATCACATCATGCTTAAGATGTTTATTATTTTAGACAAATCACCATCCAATGATCACAACAGCAACATGTTGGACATTTCCCATTCCTACAACAGTTTACAGTTTATAAAGTGACAGGAAATATGAATAAGCACCATAATCAGAGAGGGTTCATGATCAAACTGTAGTAAATATGGAGAACATCAGATAATCAGAGTCCCAGATACATTTCCTATAAATCAGTGGTTAAAACATTAAAAATCTAAATATAACATCTCTCATCCCAAAACTATAACGGTCATTTCCACCGTACCCTTCACCCTGTTTAATCCCTAAACCAAGACCGTATACATTCACCAAATGGAAAGATTCTAGAAAAATCAATGATTTCCTCCTTTAAGAGAAGATTAACATTCAATTCATTAGAGGATTAAGGAGTGAATAATATTTTAAAATACAGAAATAAAATCCCCCAAAGGGCCGATGAACATTTTTAAATCCTTATCTGTTGATGTCTGTGTTTCTACATACTGTATAGATTAAACCAAAGATACAATCTGAGCTGAACAGAATCCAGAAGTTCAGCTGGGTTCTAAGAGCTGAATCCTAATTAACTTTACAACTGTAGAAGGTCCATAAGGAACGAAGCCTGAATCTGGTTCTGCTACAAGAAACATGATCCATTGTGGCTCCGTCCCCCAGATTCACCAGGATACAGATTCACTAGCAGCAGTTAATCTGATAAAGGAGATCTGCCAAATGTTGCTTCTGCTCAATCCCTCATTTCCAGTTAATCATTTCTATGGAGGTTGAAGTAACTATGTGTCATAAAGGTATTATAAAGGTTATAGGTGTTATAAAGTCATTGCAGGCTGCTCCATGGAGGACAGTTTAGCTCTGTGGCCTCACACTAAAATGTTCTCCGTTTGGATTCAAACTCTGGGTTTTAGTGATTAAAGTTTGCCTGTTTTCCTGATAGATGTGGGGTTTCAATGGCTGTGAGGTCTCCTGTATTGTTCTGAAAACTCTGATCCTATTTCAGACCTTAGAGGATTCATGATTCCTAAATAATTGTCCAGAAAACATTAGATTGATAAAATATTTCCTTCTGATCTTCTACAGCTCATTAAAAACTGCTGCTGTCAGAGAGGCTGAGAGTTTAGTTTGGAAGGAGGTAAAAGAATCTAAAAATATTGGTGAAGTTTAGCATCCATTAATAAAGGTGATTATACTGAATCTGATGTTCTCTAAAAACATGTAGGATTTTAATCCCCCCTTGTAATCATGGTCTTCACCTCATTCAGCAGGTGTGAGACCTGTCTGAGATCTCTGGTTTCGAGGTTGTTGTTAAAGACCAAATATCTGCTGCTCACTTTCTGAGAAAGGAATTCCTTTAGCTCTAGCAGCAGGTCCTCGGTGTCTGGTTCAGTCTCCTCCTGGTGGGTGAAAACAATCATGGTGCGTCTTAAGGCATCGTTTTCAAACTTTTTTTCAAACTCCTCTACGTCCCTCTTGACTTGTTCTGCATTGATGTTCTGAAGCTTGATGACCAGGAGGAAGGCCTTAGGCTCAGGTCCTTTCTTTCTGATCTCTTTCTGATGTTCGGTCTCCCTGTTTCCGTCTGCATTCTGTAAACTTGCTAAGGGTGGAGTGTTGATGATTCTCACCACCACGTTGTTTACTTCTATGATCTCTGCTTGTATTTCTATAGAAAGGAGAGAAACAGGGTCAGACTTTGAAATAGCTCTGACTCTGATTCAAGCTTTTTGCTGCTGTGTGATGCAGATTATTCAGATTTATGAAAAACCAGATGTTTAATTTCTCAATAATATTTGCCGCTGTAGTCACAGGAACATCAAGCTGCTTGGAGATGGTGGAGATGGAGCTGGTTCGATCCCCACAGCCTCCACTCTGGCACTCTGAGCAAAACCCTTAACCACACACTGCTCCCAGGGTGCAGCACAGTGGCAGGCCACTGCTCCCCGAAGCGGATTTTTTAAATCTTAATTTCTCCAGTGTGAGATCAATAAAGTTTCAATTATTATGAATTTCTATTATTTTCTTTTTTTCTAATTAACAGGCTTCAGAACCACTGGTTTAAAGTGATAGTTGAAAGTACCAAATCCATTCATAGCTTTAGCTGTGCATTTGTTCATTTGTTCTTATAGTTCTGTTGCTTCTTTATGCAAGTAATGAAAAATCAAGTATATAAATATAAACCTCACCCTAAACACCACTTTGGAATCTGAAAGTCAATAAAAACTTCTATGATACATTAAGCCAATAAAAAAAGGAAGTTTAGCTAGGGCTGGGCGATATAGAAAAAAAGCTTATCGATAAAAAAAAATGCATATTGATCCATAATTATTGAAAAAATTTGAAACTATATTTTATGTGCAGCTCTGCCTGGACTTTTTATGATATTGCTAAATTATTTAATTTTAATAAAGAACACAAACACAGACTTCCAATTAAATCTTTATTTAACCAACTTTTTTAACCATAACAGAATTGTTTTAAAGAAAAATAACTTAAGAGACCTGAGTTAGGTTATTAAATACTGACAAAGAATAAACTAAAGTGACCAAAATAAATATAACAAATAAATAAATGGACCCCCCCACCCCCCCACATTCATCTAAGCTGAACCTGGTTCAGCTTAGTTTCCTGCTTTAACCTGAGTTATTACTTTGAAGTTTCTGGCCCCTCAGCATTTTTCTCTCAATTGTTAGAACTACGTGGGAAACCTCCCAGAACTGAAAATATATATATATTTTCCCGAAATTCCCAAAGATTCCTCGGAGGAGAGCCATGCCAGGGCCTACACAGCTTGTACTCCTGCGGGTGTGAGCGGCCGAGATGATAAAAAAAAAAAAAAAGTTGGTTGCGTTATCAGACTGGTTTTCACTGGTTCCCTACACATTTTCCAGATGACTGTGGTTTGTTTTTTGTCCGACTTGCCATGACCGAAATACTGCCAGACTGCCGAACTACAAAAACCCTTCTTTGGAACAATTTCCTCCTCCTCTCCTTGCTGCACATCTTCATGTGCTCTGTGTTGAGGTTTGAGAGGGCGGCGCTTGGTGACGGCGTGCCTGGGTCCGCGATTGTGATTGGTTGGGAGGAAGCAGTGACTAGCATAAACCTACATGTTAGGCTACAATGAGAAGGAAGGAAAACTGTGTTTCTTTATCGAACTTTTATCGACTCTCTTTTTTTCTATTGCACCACACGTCTATCGATCGATATATATCGTTATTGAATTATCGCCCAGCCCTAAGTTTAGCCTGATTTGTCTTTCATTATATACTTTGTTGATCAGTGCTGCTTAATTGATCCCAAAAATCAAAAGTTTCAACGCCCAATTAAAGGGGGATGAGACCCTGCAAGAGAGGAGCATTTAGCACGACCCCAGTGATCTGGAACCAGGTTCCACAAATAGTTGACAATATGAATATGTTGAAGATCAGACCCAATTTCAGCAAGCACTTTTTTGTGTGTGTGTTTTACTTCAGACCTTTCAAATAACACAGTTTGGAGCTGGTGTTATAATATGGTATTATGAAAGTTTTGCTTAAGCTTATCGTGTCTCCAGATTTCTTACCCCCATTCCTTGTTGACTAGTACTGCAGCAGGAGATAAAGGACACAAAGCTATTAACAGCCTTTGTTCCCACCCAGCCATTATTCCAAAGTGATTTAAACTTATTGGACACCAACTTTCTCCTTATTGCTCTTTGCAGAATGCCAACATTCATTTGGTCATGTCTTTTAAGATTATTCTTTAGTTTTATTTATTTCAGAGTGCACTATGTTTACTGCACATATCTGGGCAGTATTATATGATTTTAAATAACCTGCCTACAAACATTTTATCAAGTTATATCCTGTCAGTGTAAGGGTCATGTCTCACTGTTCATTAATGGATATGTAACTTGTCATATCCATTAATGAAGGAAGGAAAAAATCAACCTGCCTCTTTATTTTGCTTTAGTTTTCTTTGTTGTTAAAGAAAGAAAATAACTGTGTAATTATCATTGGACATGTTTTAAAGATTTCTGTAGAATTTCAGCTCAGTTACCTGAAGCAGTGAAGGTGTTCTCTCCCAGTATAGTGTTTCCAGTGGACCTGATTTCTTCTTCAGAGCTCCCAGCAACAACTAGTTTGATTTCTGGAAGTAGAGCAAAGATTGTATTTTACAGCCATTGTTCACATTTAGCACAGAGTCTGATTGTCTAACATGAAATCAAGTCCTATTTCAGGATGTATGCAGAAAATCCTTCCTACTTACAGCTATTAACATCTACAACAAGAAATCCTATGAGTTAAAACTACATTTAATTACCCTTTCAGATAAATAATGTATTTTTTTTATTTAATTGAAGTGAAAAGCCTCTGGACACTTTATTAGCTACACTTCAATAGAAAGTATTCCTGAACTGTGGCATCCAGTATAGTGCAATGCAGCTATTTTATGTAGTAGGTTTTGCCTTAATGTACACTCAAAGAAATGAACCAATGCAGAGTTTATTTTTAAGCAAATAAATCTATTAGATTTTTTTGTAATACTAACATTTTTAAATATTATTTATTGAAATTAACTATCCATCCATTTTCACCCTAGTGGGGTCGCAAGTGGTGCTGGTGCCTATCTCCAGTGGTCAATGGGCGAGAGGCGGGTTCCACCCTGGATGGGTTGAAATTAACTATATTCTATATAATTATGTTAACTTTAAAATATATTTGATGTAATTACTTAATACATATTAACATGGTTTAAATAATCAAAGCTGTGAAACAAATATGAATATTTTATTTAAAATGTATGTTACTAGTTTACATACAATTTAGAGTAAGTGAAATCAGGAAACAGGAAATGACATCCTTATGTTTTCACCAGACGCCATCTTCATTCCTCAGACTGTGGTGCTTCAGCATCAATGGTGAGTAATCCTGAGTCATCCTTTTCCTACTTACATGCATCTTATATGAGGGCCGTCAACTCTCACCCATTGGGTGTGATGTGACGCATTTCAGAGTCTTCACACTCTCACTCCATATCTCCATTTTTTCACACAAAAAAAATGACGGACATTAAAGCTTAACTCTTTTCCAGTTATTTATATTAAAAAAATAGATTGCTGATAAAAATGCGATCCGCGTTTTCTACACAATCTTAGCGCTAAGATTCACTACGCTGAGAGGAGAACAGCTGGATCCTAGCATTTATTACGAGGTATGCCATTTGAAACTTATCTTATCTTATCTGGACTAAGATCACTGATTTGTAAATTAATGAAGATTTGAAGCAAAGCACTTGAGTAAATACGAATAAACTATACAGCAGCTGGCTTAAAAAATCAATGCGGAGACTGAGTGTCAAATGGTTCTTTTTCCTCTACATCAAAGCTTTTTTTTTTTTATATGAAGCTTTAATCCTTTTTTCCTCTAATTTAGCCTCCTGAATAATGCCCAGATTTAGTCCATGTTTTGCTCACAAAATAAATGCATTTTTTTTTATTCGGTCATTGTCATAATGCAACAAGGTCCAACATGTTCTATATTCGTCAGAATCAGTCATTTGAGCAACAAGGTGCTTTACCATCCCCTTTCAATTAACGACAAAGAGGTAATGCATGGTTACCCGGGTAACGCTCCACTTCCAGAGGATCTGGTCTATCTGGCCACAAGTCTGAAACCAACGTTCTAGCCTCTTCAAAGTCTGTAAAGGTACCGATGGGAGGCTCTCCTTCCTCACAGTACTTGAGGTTGTCTCTAAGTTTATCAACATCAAACTCCAGGACCTGCTAAAAAGACAGTAATGCAAGAATATGAGCAACACTTTTCAAAGATAATGCAGGAAAAATTAAGTTGTGTATTGTGCCCTCCAGCACAGCTGACTTTCATCAGCCCAGGAGACCTGCCTATATAATCAGCAGCCAGACCTTCAGAATCTTTATATTTGGGTATTTCATCCCTTCCTGTTAAACCCTCCTTAGTGAACCCGTTCACTAATTTCTTTTTAAATTTCAAGACATTTTCTCCAATTTTAATTTGCCACAGCTACATGGGGAACAAAATATTTCAACCTGTTAAAATTCTCTGTTCCTCCTCATCATAGATAAGAAAAATATTTAAAACAAGTTGTTTACCAGGCTTATTCCACTTATTGTTGAGGATAATTTCTTTCATAGTTGGAGACGTTTCTCTTTATTTGCCAAAGTTATATAGGGGGGAACCAAATGTCTTACCCATTTAAATTATTCTGGTTCCTCTCCGCAACATAGAGGCTGGACACGAGATGTCAGAGATATCTTGCTTTCAATAGGCTTGCAGAATTACATGTGGATAAAACAGTCAAGCCACATGTGTATTTGCTGTAAAATCTTTAAACACTGTTCAATACTATTTCCAAAGCAGCTTTGTGTCAGTTTTAAAGGCACAGGGCGGACTTTGTGACATATAGATTTGACTCATATGAGTCATTTTAAATGATTCCTCTTGAAGAGATTTTATATGAGGAAATTTTAAATACTTTAATAAAACACAAAGATTTCAATGTCAAACAAAAAAATTTTTTCTGAGGTTTATGACGTACACAAAAACTAAATTACCGGACCTATTGGCATTAAACCTTTTCCCAACTTTTAACTTAAAATACAATGTAATAATGGAATGATTATTCATCATTTTATCACTTTAGATTATTTAGGGGACAAATCTATGAGCTCTGCAGAGGTTACCTTTTCATTCTCCACATGCAGGGCAACGGCAAAATGGTCCCAAACATAATGCTGATGATTATGTTGAACACGTTCTGCCTTCATCCGGTCTGGATCTTTTATGATGTTTAGTGCATACCTGTAGGAACAACAATAAACAATCGATAACTAAAGTTCCCTAAGAGCTTTCAGTCAATCTGTACTTTGGTATCAAGGCATTTTGAGTGTCCTTGCTCCCCCCCATCTCTCTAATGTTCTCAACCATTTAGTATCTGTTTTAGGGACTTTAAGGGTTTTCTTTTTCTTACCGATGAGTCTCACACATGGCCTGTGCCCTCCAGATGAAACGTCCATCTCTATAAACACAGATGGCTTCTGGACTGTCCTCCAATAAAGGATAGTCTTTGAACATCTTGTTGAAATCTGGGCCGTGGACCAGAACCACGTACATCACTTCCTGTTTGTACAGAACTGTCTCGTAAACCCGCATGATGGGCTCAGCTCCAGAGCAGAACTAAAGGGAGAAGACACAATTTAATTTATTCATTTGTAGCAAAGCTTAAAGATATGTAAGTAGATAAATAACAGGAACCAAGAAGGATGCGGGGAAGGGGCTCACCTGTTCTCTGTAGGCCGTTAGCACGTCCTCCAGGGGGAAAGTGAAGCGGAACGAGCCCAGCCGGGACTTCGCCTTGAAGGCTGGAGAGGTGGCAAACTTCCAAAGGAAGCTCTGCTGCTCAGGATCTCTCTCCTTCTGATCTGGGAAGTTCTCCTTCAGGAGCCTCGTTTCAGCATCATTTATCTCTTCAGGTCCAACAGCCAGACTCCACCATATCAGGGATCCTCTATATGGATCCCTGAAGCCTCTATCCTCCCTGATCCCTTTAAGTCCATCTGCTGTAGTATCATGTCTCAGACGGCTCACATGGAACTCTGGTTTAGGATAAACTGGGATACAATAACTCTGATAATATGGGAGGATTATTTTGTTCAGGTATTGGTTGCTCAAACCAAAATTCACAGCTTTCACTTTTAGATCATCTAGGTTCAGATGGACCCCTGAAACAAACTTTTCAGTGTATCCTCTCTTGTTCTTTCTTTCCTGCATGATCGGGCTCTGCATGGTAGATCAAAGGGTAAATTTAATCCTTTCTGGCCAAAATGTTTCTGTGGTATATTCTTGGAAGTTTTTCTTTGTAAGTGAGTTGTTTTTTTTCTTCTTTCTGTTATGCACGGTTTGTCTTTTTTTTTTTTTTAGATATTTTGGCTTCAGGTTCCTATCCTGGATAACTATTGGTTCAATGGTGCAGAGGGAGATTGGCTGAATTCAGAACACAATGCCTGCTTTTTTTGTGCAGGATCTTCTCTGGAAGATTCAGACAGAAACCACTGGGTCACCCTGGCTTTTATCTGCAGAACAAACAAAGTAAAACCTTTAGAGTGTTTTTAATGTGTGAAGTATTATTGCTGATAAAATTGACAATCATTCAATCTGTGTGTATGCGTATATGTGTTTGTACCTGTCTAAACATTAAAGTGATGACCAGTTGTTGCAAAGTGAGGACATTTTCCTGGTCCTCACAAGGTATTTTCCTAATGGTTAGGTTTAGGGCTAAGGTATCAGTTTGGTTAGGGTCAGGTATGCATTGGTAATGTTTAGGTTTAGGGTTAGTTTTGGGGTTAGGGCATAGAAAGGGTTGAAAATAACTAAAAATCAATGGAAAGGATTCAACCCATGGTCCTCACTACATACAGCAAAACAAACAGTGTGTGTGTGTACAGGCGGAGCAAATGACCAGGCAGCATAATTAACCTGATAATAAAATTGCTTTACATACATATATGCAACCACAGGGCTAAGAAGCTTCAGCACCATAAAAAACAACTATATCATTTTGAAGATTATCAAGGACATGAAACAACAAGAGAACAACAAAAACATCAGGCTACATAATAATAAATAATAAAACAACACAATTTTAAAGGAGTTAAGGAGCAAAAATGCTAAATACTGTTCTAGCAGCACAAATAAAATTGATAGAGTGGATGTCATATTGACATCCACTCTATTAATTTTAAATCAGTAGCTTTTAGCTTTAGTAAAACTGGCACAGCAGCCCACATGATCACAAACACAGTTTTAGTATTTAATACTTTAGAAGTAGTCATGCTACTAAAAAGATGAAAAGAAGAAGATAAAAGAAGGTCAATAAAAGTTTGCTTTAGAAACACAATGTTCCTTCCTTTTCCTTGTAGCATGGTAGGGATAATTGCAGCCTATCATGTCGGTTGATTTTGCAGTCACTTCCCACCAACCAATAGCAATCACGAACCCAGGCACGCCGTCAAAAAGCACCACCCTCTCTAACAACAACACAAAACACATAAAGACGTTGCAGCAGGAGAGGTGGAGGAAATTGTCCTAAAGAAGGGTCCTAGTAGCTCGCCAGTTTGGCAATATTTCGGTAATAGCAAGTCAGAACAAAACTAAACCACAGTGATTTGTAAAATTTGCTGGGAACCGGTTAGAGACGGGAAAAAGGGGACCCTTCCTGTCCTGCCGGGACATATTTCGTGGGATACACCATGGACTCCTGGAAGGCTTGGAAGACGGTGTGTTTTACAATGTTGTCAGTGTTACATGTTATGAATGCTGGCGTACCATAAAGAATAAATTATGAACAGTTTAGTTTGTTCCTTCAAGTCGTTGCCCATAGGAAGACGTTACTTGGATATAACCTAACGGAATATCTTTAGAACAGCTCCAAATGACACAAAACTCATATTGGTGAGTAGAACATGATGTAATAACGTAAAATCAAGGGCCCAATGTAAAAAAAAAAAACTGGTGTTCTCCTTTAATGTGGTTACAGCCTCCATTGTTTTCCTACTGTTAAAATGTTTGTCTCGTGTTTATATTTGCTTTTTTTGTGCTGAGGTGTTTTTTGGATCTCAGTATCCTGTCGCTTTTTTCCCCCTTTCCCTCCCCAATGGGGCTCCTATCTTCTCACAGATATAATAGCAGCGCTATAAGCGAACCGCCGCTGTGGGGCTCTTGGCAGCTGTAATAACGTGCCAATGGCAGCGTACTGCATGATGCATGGCCTCAGTTAATCAATCCCCCCTGCCAGCCAGCCCAACCTAACGTATGTGATGAATGGTTTGTACTGTAAGTGAAATCTCGATTACAATAAAAATTGTAGTTGATAATAAAAAAATTGATAAATTGATTGATTGATTGATTCATTCATTTAATTTGATTGAAAAACAAAGTCTGGTAACGCAACCAACTTATTTTATCATCTAAGCTACTCGCAGCCGCTGGAGTACGAGCGTGTGTCGAGTGTCAGCCCCAGCACGGTTCCATGTCATCATCTGAGGAATCGTTCGGAACTTCTTCCAAAATAAATGAGGCAAAGCAAGCTAAAATGGGCTTCATTCTTCATAAATATAAAGTGTCCAAGCGGCATAAGGACATCACTCATGCAATAACACATAATAATTTTGATTTTGGCTTGTTTTTTGTTCTTGTTGAATGGAGCTTGTTTACATGGTAGCCTAGTCATAGAATAATTAATTACCATAAGCTGGTAGTGTACTATTCCCACCTAAATAGGCTCTTCTATTTATCTATCTGATATATTTATTTTGGTCACTTTTCTGGCTTTTTGGCAGTGTTTAATA
>NW_015152682.1:30287-40668 GCF_000732505.1 Cyprinodon variegatus | reverse complement strand
ACCACAAAAAAATGGCCATTAATGTACCTCCACTACGTTTTGCAGTGTGGACCAACGTAGTGGGGGTACATTTTCTCATGAGACTGGGTTGGTGGATCAGCTTAGGTTCAACTTTTAATTTGAATTGGCAGGAGTAATGGAGTGCTTACTGTCATGGCACACACTTTAGTTCCTGTGTTGTTTGGCTGGTGTTCTTGCAGTACCGTAAGTAAAATTATTCAACTGTGGGTGACATAGTTTATCATACTTCTATCAGCTTTAGACCTATCTTTATCTTTAAGGAATAAATGATTTTGAATCATCGGTGGTATACTTTTCTCAATGCCTTGTCGTCATTGTTTTACCCTTATCAGAGTTTTTATTAGCTATTTAAATTTCTCTGTAATAATAAGACAAAGAGACTACCTTGGCTGTGTTCAGGCAAAACACCGAAGCTTTAAAGGTTGCACATATCTACATATTTCAAATGCAAATTTGAGAAAAACTTAACATATGACAGAGAAAAATAGATATGGCATTAAAAAGAAATCAGGGAAAATGATCATATGAAAAAACATTCCACAGTTGCTCAGTCTTAACCACCCAGTTAGAAAGTTTGAATACAGGAATCAAGAATCTGTCCATTTATCAAAAGCTTCTCACCGAAGCTTAAATGTTTTGTTCTTTAAAGTTTCCAAATGTGTGAACTACACCTTCCAGGATTAACTAAAATAAACAGATATACACACTCATGCAATTCAGACAAACCACTTAATCAAACATTGATTTTTTTTTTTTTTAGGAAATCTTAGTACCTGTAGAAAACCCACTCATGCACAGGGAGAATATGCAAATTGAATGCGGAATAACCTCAGACTGGGATTGGAACCCAGGACCGTCCTGCTGTACGGCACTCCAAGCATCCAAGCATGATTATCATCAAAAGCTCTTTGCTTCAGATCTCTTTTAGTTTACACAGCCTTTTACTTTTATATTTTTTTCCCGAGTATTATCTACTAATAAGTGATACAAGGTAAGGGGAAAATTTTCTGCAAAGCTGCAAGTGTGAATAATTCCTTCATGCTGGTGTTGTTGTCCCTGAAAAGTGGGATCTGTTTACTACAATCTTATTCTTCAGTATTTTTTTTTTTTGTCCCTTTGTTCACATATCAGAGAAAGATTAAATGTTAGTACCTGCCACAGGCAGAGATGCATGTGTGTGTCTGGTTTATGAGTGATTTTGTTGTTCAGCTCATATAATGGACCGTATCTTTGCAGCACTACTGGTGAGCGTGCAAGGAAACTATAAAAATTGCTTCCTTATCAGATAGCGAGCAGAGAAGTTTCCTGCTGCTCCTGTTCCACCAACACACCCACATAAAAAAAAATGTCTTTGAAGAATATCAGTGACACACATTTAAGTTTGAAACATGTTGTCACACCTGCTTGTTTTATATTTCCAATCTTTAGGTTCTGATTTCAAGGTGCTCTATGAGAGGTGGTCACCCTGTGCAGTGCAAATCTTCCAGAGATGGCTGCCTCTCAAGTTCAACCCTACAAGACAAAAAAATAATAACAATACTCTTCGTTAGATGTTTATCCAGAAAATCATAGGGATTAGAATAAGTGAAAGTATTAAAGCTAAGATTTTGCAAACACAGGATTTGAAACCCAACATGTTTACCAGCTTGTTTTATTTATTTTTCTCCATATCTAAAAAAAAATTGGGAATATTGCCACTTCAATGTTAGCTGAAGTACCGTATTTTCCTGACTATAAGCCGTTACTTTTTTCCTATGTTTTGAACCATGCAGCCTATAAGAAGGTGCCACTTCTCTGTGGATTTTTCCTAACCGCCAGAAGGGGAAGTCAAAATTGGAAATGAAAGAATAAGCGGCTAATTTTCATTTAGCACGAGAACATGCTAACAGCAAGCATGGCGGAGAACAAATGTCCCAAATTCACATATTTTGACATTTATTTGATGTATTAAAGATGCCAAACCAATGAAGAGACTGAGCTTAGCTCCTGCAGAGCTGAAATAAAGAGCTGAGGAAGGCCTCATCCATGGCTAGGGAAGTAGGGGCGCTGGCAATGCTGCAGCATCCACTAGTGTCGAGAGGGAGATTTTAAAAAATGAATTAGAAATACTTCACACAATTTATACAATTTTTATATTTTGGGAAATGATTTTGACTTTTTCATTTCACTATTAAATGTATTTGGAATTTGGTTTCTTTATTTTGAGGCCTAATTAACACAAGTTCTCAGAAGTTACGTTGGCAACATCAAGCAAACATTGTTGTTTTTCGTCAACAATGACGAAATTATTGTAATCTGCTAAGCAGCATCAGCTGTGCTGCCCACCTGCCATGCAGCAGGGCACATTCTGCATGACCTCAGATGGATCATGGTGGTAGTGATGGGGGAGAAAATAATCCAGAATGGTCCAGGTGTCTGACATCTTCAGTACTGCACGCTTAAATCTGACAAACTCTGCTCTTCCAGCTGTGCTTGTGCAGAAATGCATCTTTCTGTGCACTGCGCTTTATGCTCCAAACTGATGGTTCGCTCTCAACAGTATGGCTCTTCCTGCTCTCGCTACTTAATAAACTATGTGTCTGATCATCCCCTGCCAAGCGTAAAAAATCAGTTTCTCTCACACTCAAGATTTCATTTCTTCCAGCTCACATGAGGTGATGCTAAAAATTATCTAATTTCTACCAAAAGGAATACCTAAATTATATTCAAAGAAAATATTTAATGCACACTGTTTATTTTCGGATAAAGAGCCAGGTACACAGATCTTTGAATATTTCTCTCTCATTGTTCTCATTTCTACCTATTTAAATATGATGTAAATGTTTCCTGTATTGTCACTAAAACAAATTCTCAGTTTCCTTTAAATATTTCAACATTTTAGTTAACATATTCATTAGATTTGGATTTGGATGGCCATGGCATTACAAGGCAGTTATGTAGGATCTCTCTGTACTTTTTTTTTTATATCAAAACTGTGGATTTAAATCTACTTTGACCACTGTGCAGCAGTAACCATGGGGTAAATTGAAGAAATAAAGCCAAAATTGCCAAAGTCGAAAGAAGAATGTTATTGTTCTTTGCTATTTTGGAGCAATGAAGATTCTATTGATCTGTGTTTAATCAATAATTCATAGCAGATCAGGAAGTGTTTGCTTTGGGATGGAAACCTTGTATGTCTTAAACCATTCCTTTATGTACATTTTGTCTGCTATATTAACCAATATGATGTGCTGAGTAGATCTACTATTTTAACAACTTTTGTGAGACACTTTTGTATAACGTAGGGCATTAACTCATAAAAATTTTTTTATTTGGATTCTATAAATCAAAGTTTTCTGCCCAACAGCAATGATGAACTGCACAGCAACATTCTATACCCAGCAATTGTAGTATCTAGGGTAGAGCTGTCAGTCTGGAAAAAAGAAATCTGCTATTTGCAATTGTAAAGATTAACTTTTCTTTGCTGCATAAAACTGACTGAAACTAGACTAAAACCTTTTTAAGGTTTAGTCGATTAAGATGATCACATATCGTACTGACTAAAATGTCATAATGACATAAACACAGTGACTCAGGTTCATGCCAGCTGACCAAATCTACGTTGGTATAGTGTTACTGTGAAGTTTAATTAATAGCGCATATATTCACCTAAGAACTGATGATGTCTGTGTGTTGCATATCCTGGTTACGAGCACTGAAGTGTATGACAATAAAGTAGTGAATCTTAATCTATTTACTTATTTATATTTTTTATTGTATTTTAAATATGGACATAGGTATTTTGTCGAAAAACAAACAAACAAACAGCACCCCCTGTTCAAAATTACTTGAAGCGGCCCCCCCATCTTTCAGTTGAAGCTCTTACTGCTGTGAGCCAACAAGCTGATGGATGTCGTATTCTCCTGTGTCCTTTCTACATATGTGGAGCTTCCCTGCAGGTTTGGTGGGAGAGATCAGTAGATATCAGCAGCTTATAGCTTGATGGGGCTTATATATGTACGTTTCCAGTAAAAAAAAAAAAAAAAAAAAAATGGTTGCTTCTTATAGTGAGGTGCGCTCTATAGTCCGGAAATTACGGTAGTTACAAACTAAATAATGCAGTTTATTTTCCTTTTCATTTCAAGCATCCGGCATCCAGTTGAGTGAGTCTTCAACACTGCAGACAGAATAAATAGACAGTATTTGTATAATATTGCGAAAGATAGGCAATGTTATTATTTGAATTCAGTGATTGCTGTGGTATTTAAAAAACACTCCATAATTACTCTTGCTGTGATGAACATGTGTTATTCAGTCAGTTAGATCTGTGGCACTTGAACTGTGGAGATGGTTGACATTTAACAAAAAAACTACATATGTGGCAGCCTGGCACAAAGATTTCTGCTACGGAGTTAAATGTGCAGGAAGATGATGACCATCATTTACTAAAGGGCGCGTAGCTTGCTACCTACGCCTTTTCAAACACAACACAGTTATGCAACACCTATGGAAATACATTTATTTAGATTTAAATCATTTTCAACTTATTTATCCATGAAAATAATGAAATAATTTACATGTAATTTTTGCTTGTTTTCCTACAAGTGCAATCTGATGCTTTGTGAAAGACAGAATTATCTAGCTAAAATATAATCCATTTTATATAATTCTGATATATTTTTCTGATCACCACAAAAGAGAGACTAAATCTAAATCAGAACATATGCTACTTATATTTAATGGAAAATAAGTGGTCCATTAGCAAAGCTACACCATTTCTAGTATAGCAGCTTAACCTTTGACAGTTGCAAAGATTATGACTCTGAACAAGAAAAGAAATGTTCAAAGGACAATATTGAAGAGGAACCATTTCAGCCACAGGCTAGAAATGTTGTCCAGCATGTATCATGTAACTAAAAGCCATTTTGAAAAATAATTTTTACTTTTCAGATTTAATTGTAGTCATTTTTAATTTTTCTCTTTTACTTTTTTCACTTGGACAATGAAACAGAATGCTGCAGTATGAGGGGAAAACTCTGAATAAAACATGCAATGCTGGTAACCAAAGCACCATGTTGCTCCAATAGAAATCAGTAAAGAAAATTTCAACACATTTATAAAAATATGTATATGTTTTTTTAAGGAGGGGCATTTCATACTCTGCTAAATGAGAGTATTTCATGTCCAATTAAAAGGACCTTGTTGAACTGCTTTACAAAACCTGACAGGAAAAAAAGGTTTTGTAAAGATGAAGGAAATATGCAGTTAAGTGTTTGATATCAAAGGGACTGTACTCAATGAGAGTTTAGCTCCAAACAGGGGGAACTTGTGTAAAAATCTGTCTGAAAGGTGGGGGCTGAACTTGGGGAGCGGTGTCTGTAAAGAGTAGTGTTATTCTATAGAACTTTTTTTAACTCAGTGATTTAACTCAGGCAAACTAACTTTAATCCCCAAAGAGCAACATAAAAGCCCCCTGCCTCTTCAGCAAAACTTCTACTCCTTTCATTAATAAACGCCATCAGCATCAGTGAGGAGAAATCTAGCTCTCATGGGAAGTGAGGGTCTCAGTGTGAACGCTGATCATGCATTCATCCGTGCAAATGCTGAAGGTGTTAAGGTCCAATTCAATATTACTTTGGAGTTCATCACTAAAGCTTTCAATAAGATTCAGATCAGCAGGGTAAGCTTTGTGATTATCTGTTTTTTTCCACTGCTCTTTGCAGGCTGGTGTCAGTTGAGTAAAGGGCTGAAAAAGTTCAAGTAGCGGAAATGCAAGCTGATGCACGGGTAAAAAACATTTTAAGAGTTGGTTGTTGGTAAATTCCACTTGAAAAAATAGGTGCTATAAATAAATTTATATTTCAGCACTGTTGCTATAGCATTTGACCTCCTCCTTCAAGCGCAGGTGGTGTTTGATCCATCAGTGAAGATTTTTTTTTATTTCTATTATTGCTTATGACAGACAATAGATATGATATAAACAGAGCCACAACTTTGAACAACTTGCAAAAAAATGTTTTTAACCCTTGCTTCTCAAACTCTATTTTAGTTGTGCTGCACTGCGAATAAACTTTTGTTATTCTTTAGCCTATGGCTGTGCAGAGCTACCGCTTTTTCTAATGGAAATTATGTTTTTTCATTTCATGTTGCTTACCATAAATGGAATTAACATCAGTTAGACTATACATACAGTCAGAGCATGTAGGGATGAACTTGGTTTTCTTAAAATGATTAAGCTAATATTTCTAATGCCTTATGTTACATGTGAAACTCATGACCACTAGACCAAATCCAGCCTATCAAGGTAATCTATTTATTTAAGGTAGAGACCTGGAGCAGATGAAAAAAGCAAAGTCATTCAAAGTTTAAAGTTATCAAAGTTGTTTATTAAAGCCTGTTTTTAAGAAAACGAATACATTTTAGTGTGATTGCATTCTTATCACCAGCGGATTGGTTTGTTGAGGCCTCTGGCTGACCAGCCCTCATGCAGTTACCCTGCAGGTGGTGAGTCCACTAGAGGATGGCCTTGTGTCAATCCTTCAGGCTGTTCCAAGCCGGGTCCCAAGAGGAAGAGCCTAGCTACCAGGTCCTTGCTGATGAACCCCATCCCCAGGCCTGGATCCAGGGTGGGGTCCCAGCTCCGCTACACCTGGCGACGTCACATGCCTTGACTTTTTTGGCCATCATGGGGGTTTTGTGAGCCGCTCTTCGTCTAACCTGTCACCCAGAGCCTGTTTGCCTTGGGAGACCCTAACAGGGGCATTTTACAACATAGTCTACAACATAGTCTCTGGGATCATCCAGGCACTGAGAACCCTCAAACCGTGTTAAGGTGGTGGCCCGAAGAGGGGAGAAAGAGGGATCGGTGCGGCTGCTGCTATAAAGCGGATGCTGCATTGGTCTGTCGTGGTGAAGAGAGAGCTGGGCAAAAAAGGCAAAGCTCTTGATTTACCGGTCATTCCAGGTCCCTACCCTGACCTGGACTCTCCCTTGAAAATAGGGTTAGGAGCTTGGTCATTCTGGAGTGACTCATAGAAGAGTTGCTTCTCCTCCACTTCGAAAGGAGTCAGCTGAGGTGGCTTGGACATCTTTTTCAGATGTCCCCTGGACAACCCCTCTCAGGAGGTGTTCCAGGCATGTCCCACTTGCAGACTCCCTGATGGATGACCCAGGAAACGCTGGAGGGACTTTCTCTCTGCTCATGAACTATTCATCTATTTTTTACAAATTTTTTTACACAAACAATTATATCTCATGATTCTTTATCAGTAGTTGTTTCCATATATTTCAGGCAGGTGGAAGTCACATGACTGACTGGACCTTCCAGGTAATTTTACTACCTTTTAATTTATGGGCTCTGTGTGGTAGTATAGTCTTACTTAAAAAAATAACTTAAAAAATCTTTCATTTTTAATAATTTCCATTATGAATGTCCATTAGATTCATCCTCTCCTCCTCTCTTTGATTATGTAAATGGTGCAAAAATCAGAGACTGTAAGACAACCCACTCAAAGATGCATATTAGCCTTGTATGACTGCCTTCTCAAAAACTTCTGCAACTAAGTTTAGAAAACCTAGATTTTTTTTAAAAACTGGAGTCACGCCCAGTGAGTGTGTAAAGAAACATTTGTGTTTGGGTTCATTACTTACTTTTTTTTTTAAACAAAAAAGGTCCCTGCTGTCCATTCGGGGTGTTTTAAGGCTCTCTGCTATCGTTCCTTATTTCTTGGACAAGCCTTGTATTTTGACTTAAAGACATGACACTGTCTGTTATTTTGGCAATGTCCTTTTTATGGTAAAATTATGTTCCACTTTTGAATTATTGCACTTCAACAGTACGAACAAAACAAAAACAAAAATAGGACTTTTGAAACCATAATTTTTCCTCAAAGGTATCATTTGTACCTATTGCATTCTGCCCATTAATAACTGAGGACAGGTGTTCATGCACTAATAAACAAGATTTTAGCCAAACAAATTATCTGTGGAGCTTTTTACTCAAAAAATGACACTATCTAGAAATCAGATAGAAAAGCTCAGCGCTGTGAATATCAGCCATCAATTTTTCAATCTGATACACTAGATGGCAGTCAAACATAGTCATTTAACATCCATGCAGTGGACTATCAGTTCAACTGACCATGACTGGAAAATGCTTTGAGCTCTGTTCCTCTGAGTCTTGTTAAAAAAAAAAAAAAAAAAACAGTTTTCATGAGCAGAACCTTTATTATTTTGTAAGTAAGTGTTAATGATATATAAATCACTAGAGTGGCTTAATAAACATGCACATGATTCAGCTTTTTTTTTGCTAAGAATTATATGTGAGGATCTATATTATTAAAACAAGTCAGTGAATGTCTCCCATGTCTTTTACAAGCTGAACATTTAGAGTTGTTTAGCCTAAATGGACCATCAGAAAGTCTCTACTCCACAGTCTGAACTCTGCTTCTAATATTTTACTGCTCTGTCAGTTGACAACACCCTCCAACTATCCCCACTGCCCATTTACACCCCCCACCCCGGTTATTGAGCCTGCAGCAGAGTCTCAGCAGATCATTACTAAATTACTGATTACAGGCGTAAAGCGATACAAATGAGGAGGTTGCCCCTGATGCTTAATTGGTAGGATGTAATAACGGAGCAGTGATATGTGGGCCCTTAATTGTGTGTTTACCGGGCTATTTATTGGAGGGTGTCCCTCCCCTGGCTGGTCGCTGATGAGGTGAGCTGCGTTTCCGCTGGCGTGCTATCAATCCTGCTTCATTAAGGACACGCAGGATGGGAAGTGAGGCTGGCGCGAAGATTGCCTTCCAGACTGACGTGGGCAGAGGAGTCAGCCGTGTTTATGAATTCTAAATTCCTGCTGACAGAAAATCCATGTAGCAAAGCAACCATAAATAAAGAGCCTAACTTCTCTGCTGATTCTCTGCTTTTGAAAGTAAAATTAAGTTTCTGAATTAGGGAATCTGGGAGATGCTTTCAATTTAAAAGGTAATATTTATGTAAATTTTCATTTCACTGTGTGTTCCGATGTATTCTAGTGTTTAGAGAGGAAAGCAGAGCTTTATTGAAGCTGTTTCATTAATTTCCTTTGTGTGACATTTATCACAATAACTTCTTGTTTGATCTTGTCAAACTAGATAAGGATGTCCTTGAAGAGTTCTCCATCTCCTTTAGGGTAATCCCAGGGATTAGTGTTTTACGTGATCTTTCATAACCCCAAGGCTTCTGTTTAGGGTATGGGCTGCTCATTTTGCATGCCTTTGTCAGTGATTTCCATAAATGTATTAAACTGCCCTTAATGAAGTGAATCAGCATTTAATCCAACCATTACGTCATCATAATGAGATCAGATTTGGAGATCAACATATAAGCATGCCAATAACTGCTGACACTTACAAATAGGGGTAGTCAAAAGGGAGCTGTCATCATTGAGTCCTATTATAAATTATGTTGGTACCAAACATAATGTACAAAATATGAATATAGTTTTAATAGTACATAATTCAGTTAATGTAGAAAACTCATGATTGGTTATATACATACTCACATGGGTTTTTTAAATCATGAATATCTGCTTCTAAAGACATTCCCTTTAAGGATTGCAATCTCTGGTTTATAGCTTTTGGTGTGGAACCTGCATTCTTGGTGCAAAATCCACTGGAAGCACTTAGTTTGCTAAGCTGTGTTTCCCTCCTTGATGAAGCTACTGCAGGAGCTACAAATCCTTTTACCTTTCTCCCACTTAGAGACAACTCCTGGGTCCGTTTTTTTTAGGTCCTTTTATGTGTCTGCTATGTATCTTCACAGCATCTTTTTACATTTTTATGGATATTATCATGTTACAATAAATATTAAAAAGTAGAAAACACCATGTTTTCACAGTATAGATATTGTATTACGTGGATGATCTACTCTACAAATGAAAACTCTATAGGTGGCAGCTGTCTTTTTCACCTAATTAGGACAAATGTGAAGGTTGATTTTCTTTTGTTATGACATTGTTGTGGCCCAGCTTTGATGGCACAAAAAGTGGAAATCCACAAAGGCCACTGATGCACCATGGACTTATTTTACACAGGCAAAAGAAAAATTTTCCTGGTAAACTCCTTTAGTTTTCTCAGTTCATTTTTTCTTCAGGCAAGCAAACAAAAAAAAAGCCAAACATTTTCCTCCATGTTTCTCTTGCTCTGGTAAAAAAAAAAACATACGCCCACCCAGATGCATGCTGGTCCTACCATTGACTGCCTATCTATAAAATATAATTAACCTAAATTAATCATAACTAAGCAAAAATAAAGGAAAATGACTAAATAACCTAGGGTGACCATATTTTCATTTGGGAAAACCGGGGCCCCGGGGGGGGGGGGGGGGGGGGGGG
>NW_015152682.1:25871-29288 GCF_000732505.1 Cyprinodon variegatus | reverse complement strand
CAGGGCTGCCCGCACTGACGCGGCTCAGGGATTACATCACACGGAGCGTCATGCGCAGTGCAATCAGGACATTTCCTTACTTTCTAAAAAAAAACCCGGGACGCCCGGGACAGGACGTGAAATACGGATATGTCCCGGGAAATACGGACGTTTGGTCACCCTAAATAACCAAAAAAACATAATCTCATAACATATCAAACAATAAAGTAAAATAAACTTGGCTAGATTATGCACAAAAACAAAAAACATTTTTAATCATTAACAAAAAATAATTGCCTCCTACAGACATGATTTGGCGTTTTTGGGGATTATTTATCCTTATCAGTGCTCCCATATTCCTTTTATGCATTTTCTCAAACACATAGTCAGTTGTGGAAGGAGGTGTCTCACAATTAGCCTGGTTAACGGGAGAACTACTCTTAAAAAGGAGGTTTTCCTCCCCACTGCCATCATATGCATGCTTAGTATGAGGAATTGCTGCAAAGCAAAGGATACTTTTTTAGGCCATGATCCACTGTCACTACATTCTCTTTCAAGAGAAGTGAAGTCATGCTGTCTGTTGGGTCTCCTTGGAAAGGGCATTTATCGATATGGTGCTTCCTGGATATTTACTGTGGTGGAACTTGTTATTAAAAGCTGGAAAACCACGGATGTAAAAATGGGAGCACTAATGAAGGAGCAGAATATTTTCAGTCTGTACACATCATTTGTCTGTTTTTGGTGTTTCCACATTAAGCTTTAATTTGTCTAGCTTATAAGCAACAGACAGCTTGTTGTGAAAACCAGCATTTCTACATTCCTCTTGTGAACCATTGCTGACTTGTGTGCAATTTGTCTTTTGCTTAATAAGTCTCCGCTCATCTGTCTGTAGTTATGTTTCAAAAAATGAGTATTTAATTATATGTGTATGCATATTTGCTTGGGGTATTCATGGTTGCTGTGCATGGAAATACAGCCTCATTTGTCTTTTATTTATCATCAAAACAGGGTTTGTAGCCTTTTGAGGCGCAGTACAGTGAAAAAGTCAGGGCCATGATAATGACAGATTCCTGTCATCTTCTGACTTCTTTAATCAAAGGGCCACCCCTGGACCTTTCCTGGTCTCTCTTCTCTCAGATATTTGCTCCCATCCTTCCAGCTTCTCTTTTATAAATTCAACACTTTATGTCTTAGACAGACAGCTCAGTGCTATATGTTCTTTTAATATTCAACATCAGTTGTTCATCTGTGTCTGCTGTGTTGTGCATGATCAAAGACATTGGTGAGAAATCATAATCCATGGCAATGTTGGATTTGAGGGTGATTTGGGTTGTCAGGGAAACCACAGTTCTTTTAGTGTATTTTGTATCTGGAATACATCAGTGACAAAACGGACATGATTTAGGCCTGCTAATGAGGCTGCTGATCAGGATCACAAACCATTGCAAAATGTAAACTATGTGGGTTTAAGTCAATCACAATATTGGTCAGACTGATTGGCCTTTGCTGGGGAATATTTTGATATTTAATAAACTTTCGTCTTGTTTAAGGGTCTACACTAATCAATCAGCATAACCTGACACAGTTAGGATTATTTATTCATGGTTAAAATAACTGTAGATACTAGAATAGTTTTCACTGAAGGCAAATGAAAATAAAAGAACTTATTGTTGTCTAAAAAGAAAAGCTTACAGCAGATTGAAACAGTACAGCCATGCAGTATCTGCCAGTGAGAGACTGTTTGTCTCTTTTCAAGCCACTTTTGCCGGTGGGCAGACACATTCTGAATTTTCCAGTCTTAGAGAGGATGCTTGCTTGCCCCTGGGAAATTTACCCGAGGCTTGCATAAAGCACGGCCAATCAAAATAAATTGGGAGGGCTCGTGTCACATCAAGTGCAGCTGTTCTGCAGTCATGTTTTCATTTCTGACCTGCTTGAAAAATGGTAAATAATAATTTTATTCAGCCCTCCACTAACCCAAGTCGCTTTGCATCCTCTTTAATACATGTGTCCATGTCAACATTTAAACATGAACAGATATGTGTGGGAATACAGTTTGAAAATTATTATTTTTATAACCATGACATCACTTTTAAAAGCTGGAGGTGTCATATGTTTTTGTTAGATAGACAAAACTTTTAATTACAGGGTTTGGGAAAAAGGAAACAATCTTGTTCCTTATGGATAAAAAATATAATATGAAATGAGGTATTCCAAACACTATAGGTTTCATCAGGTATACAGAAAGCCATTCTGTCACACAACTATGAGCTATGAAATGTCAATTGGAGTCAGTTGTAGATGCTGTGCTCTTTAAAGTCAAGGTGCAAGAACCTGAAAGGTTTGGTTGTGGTGGAGTCCCCTCCCCCCACATATCTCAATTCTGCACTTAGTCCGGAGCCCTTCCTCCACCATCTTGCTACCCTCCACTCCCTGGTGCCTTGGCCCGCTGGTGTATTGGTGGTACTCGGAGTCTGGGGGCGGGTGCAGTTTTGTGTCCCCTGGTGCCAGCCTCAGTGCCCTAGGTGGGCGGGTCTTTGGCTCTTCACAACCACTATTGAGCATTTTCCCCATGGATAAACCTTACACACACAAGCACAATCTCAGAAACACCTACAGTTGATTGGATCCGGTTACTTACATGCTCGCTTGTTTTTAACTTCAGCCACCACTTTATGCATTCCGTATTGATTTATACTGTATGTTACTGTATTGTATCTGTAGTTCTATATCAGTTAGTTGTGCTGTTCTTTTTACATCTCGCTTTGCAGGTGATGAAACAGAACTGATGAAGTTTTGGCAACTCTCTGTCTTTTGTCTTTTCTTTTCTTCAACTTTTTTTTTTAGTGTCCACATAATATTAGTTATTCCCTACATAAGCCTTAATAAAACAATTTACATATATAAATCAAGCAGAGCACTATGGCGAAAGCGATAATGCTCCACTTGTGAGAGTAAAATCTGTTGGGCTTTCTGGCATTAAGACAAAAATTGCTATTGCCACATTGCCAGACAAGAGACAGAATGAAAGATTAAATAAATAAAGTCACTGCCGTACTCATACTGACTAAAGCATATTGATATAAAATCACTATAAGAACGTTTAAACTTAGAATTAGTGAATAATCAAGTACATCCCCATGGGGAGTCAGCTAAATGTTGCTTAAGACCGTTGAAACATAAATTATCAAGAAGATGATTAGAAAAATTATAATTCAATTCAATTCAACTCAATGCAGTCATCCAGACAGATTGGTTAACTCTACCAGTTAGTAGGGGGAGCATTTGTGCCCTACCAGTCTTGTTACAACTTACAATTGCACCATTTGCCAGCTGGTTACCAGATATATTTAAAAAAGGAATAGTACACCCAAAACATGATTAGCCTTCATTTTCTACTCACCCCCATGCTGAACAACACTCTGGAGTACTTTTTTG
>NW_015152682.1:14885-24986 GCF_000732505.1 Cyprinodon variegatus | reverse complement strand
CAGCATGGGGGTGAGTAGAAAATGAAGGCTAATCATGTTTTGGGTGTACTATTCCTTTAATGTATGCAGATATATTACATAGTTTTTATACCAATGGTTTAACACTGAAGTATAGAGGCTAACGCACAGACAGAGAGGATAATCCTTAACAGAGAAAAGCTCTGGGGGTTTTAATTAGATTTCTATATGGCTGGAGCCATTGAAGTCTGCTAATTTACAAACAACATGTGTATAATGCAATGATGTAAGATGTGTTAATGTGGCAGGGCCAATGATTCAGGTGCTGGATATATTTTCTTATTTTAAGGGCCAAGCCTACTTCTTGCTTTAAGTTTATTTCTTTGATCTTTTTACGGTAGAAAAGGGAAGCGGAAACAGACCTCAGCTCTTAGCCCAAAGGGATCATAGTTTGGTGACTAACTTGCCCAATCTGGATTAAAATACAGGTTCTGCTGCTCATTTCATTCTTGCTCATTTGTTCTACCTGTGGTTTACTAATTACAGTACACTTAATGATTTGCCTGTTAAAGATTCTTTAAATCTGTTTTATTTAAAAGTTGGAGACAGTCAGTCTTACTCCTGAGCTGACTCAACCAGGCCTGATTCAACTCTTTCCTCTGGAATTGGACTGAACTTTGAATGCGGTCAGGGACTTTTGCTCCAAGTCGTGATCACCCCGACAATCCAGCCACTGACCTGTATTTCCTGCTCCTGCAGAGATTCGCCCCACAGCTGACAGCTGACAGGCAGCCACGCCTTCCTATTGTTTAAATCTCGTCTTGAATTCTGGGTCCAACATTCTGAGTTCATTAGAGGTTTGGCATGGATTTATGTTTGAGAACAAAAATTCATATTGAAGCGTTTGAAATGAGGTCAAATCAGTTTTTCACTAATTTAGAGCAATAGAAATTTGTTTCAAATCAATTTAAAATGCAAATACAAGAGGCAAATAAAACATTATTTGGAAAATATTTCTTTAAATGATTTGCCTAATCAGAAATCACAACAGCCGTATAGATCCTTGTGTGTTCCCAATGGAATAATCACAAGTTTAAACCCTATTAGCTTCTTTAGCAAGGTTTGATTGTTAAAGGCCACTTTGACTTTTAACACCTAATAAGCGGTGTTTGCATCCAACTGAAATGCAAACATTAAGTAAAATTTTAAATTTTTGAAAAAATTAAATATGAATTTTGGTGTTTTTTCCATTTGGTTTAAAGGGTATTAACAAGGCACTGCAATGCGTAACGTTTTCATACATCGGTGTCCATGTTACGTCTTCATATATGTTTTAATAAACAGGACATGGAGGCTGCAGTCTAGCACTGATCACAGACATTTTATGACAATCATTCTCTAAATATTTGTTATTCATTAATGATCTAATTACCCATATGCCAGTTTGGAGAACTTTTTCCCCTCAATCAATTTAATCATAATTTAAAAACATAGATTTAAGACTATAATAAGTAAGAAAAAAAAATTACTTATTAAAAAAAGAATACAGACTGCTTATTACCATCAGGTAGTTAAATAAAACTTAAAAAATCCCCAAATGACTGAGGAGCCTCAATTTGTAAAAAAAACAAAACAATACAAACAAAAACAGTGTGGTTTAAGGAGCTAATGTATTTGGTGCTGGACAACAGCTTTGTTTTTATTTTTGCAGTCATATTGACTAAATGCTCTTTTTTCTAATTTAATTTAATTTTTTTACTATATATGTTTTAAAAAAGTATGGTCTTTAATTACATTTAGAAAACAGTGCTTTTATAAGGTTAAAATGGTAGAATGGATCAAGCAATTTTTTTAAAAGTTTTTAAAAAAATAATTTCCTCTTTTCTTCTGTGAATTTTCTTCCTGTGATTATTCCTTTTGTGTCTTACATCACTTCATACCACTGCCTTTTGTCCATTATTTCCTGTCATATTTCCGCCACTTCTTTGCTCTTGCTTTCTCCTCTACATTTCTTCTTGCAGACATTTCTTTGATCCAAGGATCCCACGCCTTTCATGCCCCTCTCTAATCCTCTTGAGGTCTTATTAACCGACACACAGTTCTCATGTTTTATTGTCCATGATAAACCTTGCCTCTGATCTCTCATTATAGGCTGGCTCTTTGGAAATGAGCCCTGAATCCTCAGGCTTAATTTTGCTCTTAATGGGGCAAAAAGCTAAATGCTCGATCTGGGCATATTGGGAAGCAAGTCCCTGTGCATTAATAAGCCATCAACTCATCTTGAGTTCTACAAACGCTGGTTGTTCTTTTTTTTGTAGAGTGAATTTTAAACTATTTTAAATCTGTATTTGAGTCTACCGACTCAAATACAATTTCATGTGCACATCAAGTCACTTTAGCAATTGCATACAGAAGAAAGCAATGACACACTTTTGCAAATACAGGCTGTATTATTCAGACTGACGTGTCTTACATATTTGAACAAATGTCTTACATGATGTATTTCATGCTGACTCTGTCTCTTAGCTCTGTGGGGGATTCTGCTGTACTCTCAGTCTGCCACACATCGTCTAAAGTCCCTGTAGGCAAAATTATGACAGGAGACCATGGACTTACAAAACTACATTTGTCTGACTTCTTCTCCTTTTTCCTTTCAGCTTCTCTGGTTCTATCCCTGTAGGTTTTGATCTTTTTTCCATATGTAGGTTATACAAGCATGAAACCAGTGTATTACTATGTGGCATCAGAGAAGTTCCTTTACTATATTATTTTGCCCTTAAAAGCTGTCCCATCGTTAAAACATTGCACTAGTTTCAGTCTAGTGTAGCAAATGCAATTCTAAAATCAAGCTGTGAAATCTATAAACCTGGTCCAGAGTGACAATAATAGAATAGAATACAAAATCCTTTTATTGTCCAACAATGGGGAAATTCTTGACAATATGTATGCAAGCAGAATCTAACTTTACATTTAAAAAATATAATTAGTCTAGCATAGCCTATTATATTTACCCCTCAGTGTTATACCCAAATTAAGCAACTGAAAAACATAATCCATGCTATAAACATGAAATTGAATGGATGGTTTGGTGTCATTAGAGACAGGTGTTAAATATGTAGAGTTCAACAAAGGATTTAACTCATTCAACTAAAGCATGATGCAACAACTTTTTTTTTTGTGGACATCGGTCTCACTCTGTGATGTTACTGAAACTACATGAACAGAATTGAAATTATTTGGCATTAGTGTCTAACTTGTTCCTTATGCAAATCAAGTGTATGGATGATACCTAACAAGTTAGAATGTTGCCTTCATCATGCAAAGGCATCTTCCCAGGATGACTTTATTTATACAGCAGCTGTGGCTCTTGATACGAATTACAGAGATGATATGAAGCAGAGAATTCATTTTCTAAACAAGAAACAAATGCCTTGCAAAACTTTCCCAAAACCAAGATCTTTCACAATATATATTGTGACAACCACTAACTTATATTTTGTTTGTTTGTACTTTTTTTTTTTTTTTTTTTTTACATAACTAAAACAGGTGCATAGTTGTGAATTGGTTGGAGCTGTCAGTCTTTTTGGTTATCCTGGGGGAAACTTTGCTCATGGGAAAACTGAGAACGTTTGCTTTGGCTGTTAGTTACGCTCACTACTAGTCTTTTGATACATTTTAACCAGTTCTCTTTCAAGATTTTCCTGTTCTTAGACACAGCGATGTTTTACTATCCCTGCTGAAAAAAATCTTCCCCACAATGCTGCCGCCTACATATATATATATGCAGCATGTTGTGCATTTTGATTTTCTTACCATTGTTTTTCAAATTTAAATTGGGCCTCATGTGACAAGAACATGTTTTCTGTGAGGTTTGCCCTATGTGATTCTTTGAAGACTTTAAAGCAAACTATGACTTTCTGTCTAAAATGGCTTTCTTAATATCAGTCCTCCAAAAAGGTCAGAGTTGTTGAATGCTTCTTCTGACCCCTTTAGCAAAAGTTTTCGTGGCACTTATTCAAAAATGCCACATTTTGGAGACCACATGTTACTTGGTTTGCAGTCCTCCCAACAGAGCAGCAGGTCTATGCAGCTCCACTAGAGATAACGTTGGCCTTTTGGCTGCCTCCCAGATTAATTAGTCTCCAGTTGCATCTCACTCTTCTCATTTTTTGATAATTAGGTAAATAAAGTTGGGTAAATGTTTAAAGCTTGGGATATTGTTTCATAACACAACCCCTCTGAAAATGTTCACCAAAAATTAAGCACATGTCCTGTGTAATTTGCTCCTTGGTTTACATGAGGCTTTTTTTTCTCGCTAATATTTTTGTAATGTAAAGGAACAGCTGTATTAGTGATTAGCTTACATTACTAATGACTAATTTACAGTTCTGAAGGCCACGTGATATTTTATTTAGGAATACTCAGAGCTCAAAGGTGGGCTTTGCTTTTGGCTTGGAAACGTTTTGCACAGTGGCTGAAGTTCCCTTCCCTCAGCTGAAATCCACAAACTGATCTATGACAAGTGGACTTCAATGGATGGACAGACTTGTAGATGGGCTGACCCTTTGGTATAATGTTACAATTGATATTATTTACAGTAGATACGAAACAAACATTTGAACTTGTTAGCTTTAATGGAAGCCAGTAAGCTGGTGTGTTTTTAATAATTTTTTAATCATTGAGTTTTTGTCATTGACCTTTTGTAGGAAATAGTCTTTAAGAGCTGAGCTCAGTGGAATCAAAACAGACCTGAGTTCATATGATCTTGATAAAATGGGTGCAATATAATAAAAGAGCTAATAATATAGATCAGAAATTATGGATAATCAGATTCTGGCACAGCACCAAATTTAATTATCAGATTTTACACAGTCAGGGCAAAGCCCGGAGTCTTCTAAATATAGTCCATCCAACCACACCTGAAATAACTCCTCAGGAAGTTAATGTGCTTTTGACCAGTGAGGTGGTGTTTACTGTCCAGGTGAGGTTGTCTTGGATGTGCATCCCCAGGAATTTGGTGTTGCTGACCACCTATTGGAAGTCAATGGGAAATCCCCACAAAGATATTGTGACTCACCATGTGTGTGTGTTGGTGTGAGTCAGGGAGTGTGTATGTGTGTGAGGCTGGGGGGTGGGGGTGGGGTCTTTTGCCTAAAATTACCAAAATGTGGTGCACTTGTTATACACATAAAAAATTAACATCCCCGGTCTTGATGCAACATAAGACTGTGTTTTTCACACCCTTAATCTGAAAAAACACAAACATCTAAAATCTGCACTGTATCAAAAACAGGAAAAGCCTTGCAAACTCTAAATCACTTAAAAAATAGCAGCCACTGATGAAAGTGCTCAATAACAAGAGTAAAAACAAGAGAAAAAGTATTACAATTTAAAACCAGACTACAATATAATTAAATCCAAGTACCACATTTTATTAAATATGTAACATGATTTGATATTCCACAAATTATTTCCTATTTTATAAGGAAATTTTAATGTGTTACTCACCCCAATTATTTTTAGAACGAGTGTTCCTTTAAAATTATCGACCTTTCAGAGATTATTTGCTAGTCAGGCAATAAGAGTGTGAAAGAATGACCCTACTTTTTAAAATTGCATCACATGCCAAGCTCCTTTTTGTCCATTTTTAGTTATCTTGTATTTCTGGTTGAGTTGGTATTTACCAGTAGTCCTGCTCCTCAGTTTCAAGTTATCAGTGTTTGGATTGGAGTTAACAATTTAATTTCCATCAAACCTTGGTTAATTAAAATGTTGCCATAGTTCTGGACTTCTGATGTTGGGCTGCCTTTAATCCACTTTAATATGCTGACGTACACATTAAAAGATAAAGGATTAACCACACGAAAAGGTTTCTTTTCAAAAGGAAAGATAACTCTCTCCCTGTCTTCTGCAAAATGTTGACATTTCCTGTTAGTTGATCTGATCGGCTGAGTTTTGTCACTAACAGATGGTTACTAAGGAGGAACGATAAGTTTCATCATAGCTTAGATGGTTCTCTTGACATCTGTCACATGTTTAAATCAAATTATAAATATCAGTTTTTCTATAGTGAACACGTTTTCTTTTTTTTTTTATAATAAAGTAATGTGGTGACAAGCTAACATTCTTTTCATTCTGGAGTTTAATTTCGATCGTAGCAATTTTTTTTCTAATCCAGTGAATTGTCAGCCTGTCAGTGACGGGGGGGAAAAAGAAGAACTGTAGGGAATAATTAACGTGGGATCTGGCAGACAGCTACCTCTGGAGGGTTCACTCCACATCTTTGAATGACAAGTGCAGAGAGGGGGTCAGCCTTGTGTTTCGTCCATCTTTTCTGTCATTCTTGCCTCCATCACTTCGATGTTCGATTTCTCTCAAATTGCCTGGTTTCTGAAGCAGCACAGAAAAATGACACAAAGGTTTAAGCCCTAAAAGAGCCCACTGCTTGCTTGTGGGCTATGTGGTTGTATTTGTATTTTTTCATGAGCAGAGAAACAAACAACAAATTCAAAGCAGCGAGGCTCCTTCAAACGCATACTCCCTTGCAGTCATCCTCTTCACTGTTTTTTTTTTTTTTTTTTTCTATTCGCTCAGTTCAAACACAGTCCATCTTTATGGTTTATCTGTTCCTCTGCAGGTGAAGTTGACTTATTTCTTCTTGTTTTGTGTTTTTTCCTTGAAGGGAATGTAAGTGATTGATGGTTAAAAAACAAAACAAAAAAAATAAAAACGGAAAAATTTCCTCTTAACAGCAGTGCTTCATGAAACTCCAGCAAGTTTCAGTAAATTGCCTTCTCCTTTTCTTGTTATAGCATACGGTCCACAGCTTTGACTAAGTGTTGGAATTAGGTTCTTTCCTCTGGAATCCTCTCATTGTATAAAATCACTACATCTAGTTATGTGCTACAAAAGCACAAGGGAATATCACTGCAGCTGTGGAATGAAAACAATTAAGTAACCTGCACAGAATATCCATTCTACCCAAGACTTTGTTCTGAGTCTTTTTCTTTGATTAATAAAGGTAATTAAATCAGGGAATAAAACACATCCATTGAAGGGGGCTTTGCTTTAATTATTACTGCTACCTCTGTGCGGCCTGTGCACGCAGCACAATAAAGTCAGGGAACCTGAAGACTTAATTAGAAGAGGTGCCATATATACAGGCACCCACAACTCCACTGCCACCTGAGATTTACTTGATTGCAGTTAAATTGAAGAAGAAAATGAGAAAAGGAAGGAGGGCTTTGGTTCCACAATTGCTTCACATCTTTTCTTATACCATTGATGTAATATGTTGGTATACATCTGTAGCATTATGATCATTCATATGCCTTGGGAATGCATATAAGAAAGGAATCCTGAAAAGGGAACATGCATAAAAAAATGCATAAAAAAAGAGAAGCAAAGCACATTGGACACATTTTGGTGAATTTAAACTTATGTGTGATCAAAAATCAGGCGGGGTTATAAGTCAAACGCTAATGCATGCAAAATTTTACTTTATACTCCTATGCTTAAACAGTCTTCATTTTTTTATGCATTGTTATTCAAGTGTATATCTCATGATAACCCTGAGCAGTCTATCTTCTCATAAATACACAACTGCAAGCAGATGCAGATATGGTTGCCAATGTAAAAGAAGGGCATGCTGTTTGTTGACTTTAGCTCAGCATTCAACATTGTCATTCCGGCTAAGTTATTAGCCAAACTTCAAGACCTGGGCATTGACACCTCCATGTGCAACTGGATTCTTGACTTTCTGACCAAAAGACCATAGAATGTCCGATCAGGCTCCAACTGCTCCACGTCCATCACATTCAACACTGGTTTACCACAGGGCTGTGTGCTAAGCCCCTTTCACTACTCCCTCTTCACCCACGACTGCAAGCCTGTGTACGCGTCTAATTCCATCATCAAGTTTGCGGACGACACCACGGTGATTGGTCTCATCAGCAACAACGATGAGTCTGCTTATAGGGAGGAGATCGAGCACTTGGCCACATGGTGCACTGAAGATAACCAGCTCCTCAACACCACCAAAACGAAGGAGCTCATCATAGACTTCAGGAAAGCTGTTCTGTTGCAGAGTGCAAGACACTGCAGCAGGTGGTGAAAGCCACCCAGCACATCACTGGAACTTCACTACCCACCATTGAGTACATCCAGGAGAAACGCTGCCTACATCGAGCCCACAGCATTCTTAAGGACTCATCCCACCCACCCCAAAGACTGTTTTCTCTCCTACCCTCCGGCAGGCATTTCAGGTGCCTGCGGACCAGAACCAGCAGACTAAAGAACAGCTTTTTCCCCAGAGCTGTCTCTTTACTGAACTCTAATCCTCACGGATAGACTCTACTCTCCTTCCTCACACCTACCTCCATTTGGCTATTCTGTTTTTTTTTTTTACAAGACTGTAATGTTCACCTGCACTCCTGACTGTTACTATTGTAACAACTCTTTATATGCATTTTGCACTACTCACTTTGACTGATTATTGATTTGCACTGCCGACTGTTTATTCACAGTACCAATTGTTTACATATACATTTGCAATAACATACTGTAATATGCAATTACCTTCCACTGCACTTTCATTTAGATAGCCTCTGTCCAAACTTTATTTATTAATTTTATAGTAAAACCCATCTGTATATATATGCTATTTTTCATAACTGTAAAAACCTTTTTTATAGTAATCTCCACCTGTATATTATATTTGGTACATATCCAGCTGTAAATTTAGTTCATAACACTAGTTATCTATATACTATATTCCTCTACTAGTAAGATTCTGTTTATAATAAGTATTCATCGCTATACTCATTCAGTAGAAACCCATGTCCTGCATTTATGGAACCATTATTTATCCTGCAATTGCTGCTATTGCACTTTTGGTTAGACCTAAACTGCATTTCGTTGCCTTGTACCTGTACCTGTGTAATGACAATAAAGTTCAATCTAATCTAATCAATCTAAAAGCCGAAAAGCTAAGGAAGATTGAATGCTATTATGAGTCTGGAGGAGCTATCCCAGATTCCGTCTTATAAACGGAATCTTGTTCACAGTGAAAGCAAGAATAAGGCCATTATTCAAAAACTAAACAAACAGTCTAGTAAAAATTTAAATTTTTGACATGTGTAAACCATTTGACAGAAAATCAATAGCTTACTGGAATGTCATGATGTTGGCACTGATAACTGGATTATTAGTTAATTCCTTCCACTTGTTTAGCTCCGCCCATTTTTCATCTGCCCTCATCTGATCCACCTGTGCCAGGTCCTATTTATGCTGCCTGTTGCCAGCCATCAGTGCCAGATTATTCTTGAACCTTTGGTAATGAGAGTTCTCTAGCATTTCTGAAGTGTTCTGATTGCCTGATCATGATACATTTCTGTATTTGGACCTTTGAGCCTGCCTACCCCTGTCTGATCTGTTTGCTTGGCTTGCCCTTCGACTCCTTTTGGATTCATCTGTGGACTGAACCTGGATGTGCCTCTTGACTTCGCCCTGTGGATTATTCTGCCTTCATTTGTCAGCTCGGATCTGATCTCCTGTCAGCTCTGCAGCCTTCTAGACTTCCACGTCTGGAATTCTCTGGCAGCATGTTATCAGAAGACTGGCTAAAATCATCCTCATTCACTGTTCAGGACTGAACTGTCAAATGTTCCTGTCTCAGATGCCCTAGGCCGCTACAGCCGCTGTCACTGCAGATCAGTTTCCGTCATTGTTTGAATAATGGCTTTTTAAGTATTTCACTGTCTGGGTCCTACTTTTCGAGTCATTACATGGAAACTCCTGTAAAAACACAGTGTTGGTAGACTGATGCTGTGGTGGTGCTTTTCCTAAGCAGGTACAGAGAAACAGATGCAAGTTGATGAGAAAACAGAATATAGCTTCAGAAAGACGAGAATACAAGAAGAATAGATACTGATCAGTTAAAAAACTACAGTGTTGGTTTTATGATTCAGAGTCTGAGAGTTTTCTTTGTGGTTCTGCTTTATAAGAAGGGAGTGTTTGCACCGATGCACATGTTAAAGGAATAGTACACCCAAAACATGATTAGCCTTCATTTTCTACTCACCCCCATGCTGAACAACACCCTGGAGTACTTTTTTGATATCTAAAAAGTACTCCAGGGTGTTG
>NW_015152682.1:10629-14091 GCF_000732505.1 Cyprinodon variegatus | reverse complement strand
TATTCCTTTAAGCTTCAAAGCTTTTTGTCATGTGGCAAGAAAATTCCACTACTTTGTGTTTTTTGTATACAGATCCTAAAAAATCTTTGATAAAATAGTCCCATTGGTTGGTTATGGTTCGTTGTTGTGTGCACATGACCTTGGTGGAGCTTTTTTTCCAGTTTTTTTTTTTTGTTTTTTTTTTTTTACACCTAGAAAATTGAGAAACAGTATTTAATTTTCTCAGCTGGTGATTTCACTTTTAGGTGGCAATTACGTTATATAAGTACCTGTAGTTGTGATACTAGAAAACATGGAGAAAATTTGAGGTTAGAGTACTTCTGCATTTCCACTGTTTTAAAAATGCAAATGGCTTCATCCTCACCATTCTCTCACAGTCTTCTAGATTAAATGTTTAAGAAAGCATGCGTGTGAGAAAATGGTGATCTCTTTCCATCAAGCTGTCCTGCGTTTGCCTGCATTTCTGTGCAAATTCAGTCATTCTAACCTCCTCTGCCTTGCTGTACACTCTCCCTTTAGACATGCAAACGTCTGAACCCATGCTGGGATGAGGTTCAGTAATAAAATATTGTTAACTCTTGACACACCATAGCAGTCCTGGCCAAAGACAGTTTTGTCAGCTGTCAGAAATGTTTACTTTAGGATCCAAGGTCTACTTGAATTTCAATCTTGAGGAAACAGCCACAACTATTCTGACAAAATACTGAGATATATTTTTTTAATTATAAGCATTAACACCTGGCCGACAAGCTTTAATAAAAACATACTTACCGGTACCATTCTTCTAATTTCAGGATAAATCATGATTTAACTACATTGAATATTGTTTAAGTAAAAGAAAATAAATAACTAAAACTTTTATAACAGAAGCTATAGATATAAATGTTGGTGTTCTACCTTGAACACAGATGGAACAAGAAGGATTTATTGTTTTCCCTAATATACCGTCTGTAATTATAATGCAGCTGTTTCTGTTTAAGCAAGCACCATGTTTACTCTCTATGTATGTAGTGGTATCTAGGGAAAGCAATCATCCTCTGATTAAGGCTTTGTGATGGGATGCGATACGGTTCCGAGAGAACATTTCTTTAAATTGAAACAAAGAGCTGCAGAATAATTCAGAGCAGTCTGAAACAATTCTTAACATATGTGTATCAATTAGGCTCCTTTTTTTTACTCTAACTGAAATGAAAACAACCCTATCATATTTAACCCTGTCTGTCTCGTAACACTGTTGTCTAACCATTTACTGCAACTGTTTCCATGTGCTCTTTTACATCCTTTAAACGTAAAAACTGGCACAGAAGTTATCTGCTTAGCTGTTTCTCTCCTCTATAAAGCCAGTAAAGGAGCCTATACTTCCATTACCTTTTTATTTTCATTAACACATTGATCATTGTTTTCGAGCCTCTTTCTAATCGCTTTGCTGGACCTGAGGGTAAAAGTCTAAACAGTCGATGATTATGATGCTTGAGGTTGGCAGAAATATTAGTTTTCCTTTTCCTGACCCTAAAGCAATGGTTTCAAACTATAGTCCTCAATAGCTGGTGTCATGCAAATTTTAGATGTGTCTCTGCTTCAAAACATCTGACTCAAACACTTTTATTCAAACACTAACAAGATTTGCAGTGCCATCATGGTTGTCCTTCCCTCATAATTCTCTAAGCGGACCTAAGTGTTGAATGTAGTTAATATTTGATTTTATATATCTGATCTTTATTTTTCCCTGTAGAATTTCTAATAGGTTATTCCTTATCAGTCATATGATTATTTGTAAATATTTATGTCAAACTGCCTGAGTCGATTCTACAGGATAAGGAATTCTCCCCTTTGGTTTACCTATTAGGTTAGTTTATATGCAAAGATTATTTTTTTTTTCTACAGGTTCAAGACTGACGACTTTGCAACAATAAAGAGTTCTATAACATAAGCTGTTATATTCAAGTTTTATTCTAACTTGGACACAAATGAGCCTATTTAAAGCCCTTGTTCAGTTTACAAAACAAGTCTTAAAGGTTCCAGAAAAAAGCAAAGCAGCACCAAGCATCATGCTGAAGCATGTTAAATGGTCAGAATTATCTTTTTTTTTTTTTTATTCTGAGTCTGAGTTTTAAATTTCTTAACAAAGCTCTATCAATTTAGTTAAAACCACTGGTGAAACACCCTACCAGAATGATACTGCACCAGGACTTTGCAGATGGCTACAAACAGCATCTGGATTCCTTTGCAGCTTTGAAAGGAAAATTCTAACTTAACTTGTCTTAAAGAAAATATTGAAGTGATATACCTACTTATGTGTGCACCACACACAAAAAATGGTTCGAATTCATTATTCCAGGCTAAAAAATATAACCGGTGGAAAATTATTAACTTCCTGCAAAGTTGAAAGCTATTTTTTAATCTAATGGTGGCAAAGTTTAAAAAGTCAGGAAAACACTGTCATCATTAGGGCTCTAATACATTGCTATATTGAGTAAAAATACTTGTTTTAAGCCAACTTAGTTCAAAACCAAACAGTTCAGTGCTGTCAGGGCTTCATAATTATGTAGGGACACAGTGACCACTAACAGAATAGAAATGTGCTTTGTTGTCCCACAGTGTAGAAATTGCCTATCAGCAGCAAAGTGAAAGGCAAATGGAAGCATGTAGACACAAAGATGAAAAATATAAGAATAAAAATCTGAATAAGTGATGGAACTCTATGGGCAGATTTTTTGCATGAGGGAAAATTGTCATGATGCTCCAGATCCCAACAAAAATATTGTGCAGTTTTTAAAAGTTGCATATTTAAATCGCAAAAATGCTAAATTAATTAAAAACAAGAAGAACTTAAAACTTCGTTTAAGTATGAAAGAGTAAAACCCTGGTTTTCAAAGTGGGGGGCCGCGGCCCCCTGGAGTGCCACCAGGTGGCACCACGGGGGCCGCGGGAAGATGGAGGAAAAAAAAAAGTTATACGTGAAATAAATTTTATTGAATAAAAAAAATTAAAATATATCTGTCTGGGTATAACTGCATTATGAAAACCATTCACCTAAAGCTTACAAATAATATTTTCTGGCTGTATGTAAGACAAGAGTTTCCCACCCTAGCTGAAAGGGCTCTGAAATGTCTCCTTCCATTTACAACCACTTACTTGTGTGAGTCTAGCTTTTCCACTTTAAAAGTACAGAAAACTAAACACAGATCACGTTTGAATGCGGAGAATGACATGTGTGTTGCTCTGACAGACATCAAGCCCAGACTGACAAACATTAGAAGCCATCAGGCCCACTGCTCCCATTAGCATGGTATGTTTATATATCTCTCATATACAGTTAGGGCCAGAAATATTTGGACAGTGACACAAGTTTTGTTATTTTAGCTGTTTACAAAAACATGTTCAGAAATACAATTATAAATATAATATGGGCTGAAAGTGCACACTCCCAGCTGCAATATGAGAGTTTCCACATCCAAATCG
>NW_015152682.1:4918-9472 GCF_000732505.1 Cyprinodon variegatus | reverse complement strand
GCCTCCAAAGGATTCGCCACAAAATATTGAAAAAAACTATTTTGTTTGGGTTATGTTCATTTGTCCAATTACTTTTGAGCTCCTAAAATGTGGAGTGTTTGTAAAGAAATGTGTACAATTCCTACATTTTCTATCAGATATTTTTGTTCAACCCTTTAAATTAAACGTTACAATCTGCACTTGAATTCTGTTGTAAAGGTTTCATTTCAAATCCAATGCGGTGGCATGCAGAGCCCAACTCGCGAAAAATTTGTTACTGTCCAAATATTTCTGGCCCTAACTGTAGCCTACATTTGTTGTTAGGCCTGCATTATATAAAGGGCCTGCATGTTTAATTTGGGACAAATTTTTATTTTGTTCTCAAATATTTCTGTTTTTGCAAAGTTACAAAGAGGTTAATCTTTTAAAAAAAGGTCATTAAAATTAAAGTGGTGGGCCTATGTTATTGTTATATTTTATTCATTAAATTAATTAAAGTTTAATAAAATATAAATGTGACTTCATCTTTACAAAATAAATGTATTTTTATTTAGGTGGTTTGATCACTCATTTTTTAATTCTGTCGCTGTAGCTTACACAAGTTTTTGCGCATGTTTCATTCGGGGGGGCCCTCAGCTGAAAATGTACTGGTGTAGGGGGGCCTTGGCATGGTAAAGTTTGGGAATCCCTTGTGTAAAAAAGTAGCATGATAAACTTTTGCTTCTTTTAAAACATTCTTGTGATTGCATAGTGTATAGCCTTGAACTTAAAGATATGTTAACCTGCAACAGTTATTTAAGCATTTAGTTCACCATTAGTTTTTTTTTTTGTGGCAAACTCTCCCCTTGGAACAGAGAGCCCCCCTGCATGGTAAAACACGGCATCCTCCACAATTAGCATAATGATGGGATCCATGATAATGAGACGACTTAGCGCCAGCAACACATGCTAATGATAATTGTAATAGCTGCAATCATTTTTTGCTACACTCTTCCATGTCATTTGCATTCTCTGCTTGTTTCCACTCTAATTGGCTCTTATTTGTGTGTTTTTTTAAAAGCGTTTTTATTGTTTTTGTTATATCTTGCTATTTTTGACTTTGTGCAGTACTTTTCATTAAACTGGAGTAGCCACATCTCTCTATTTCTTCCCCCATCCTTCAAGTCCTGTCGTTTTCATTTATTATCCTACTACTTCCCTTGACACAAAGTACCAGCCAGACAACAAATCAACGACTCTTTAACTTTAGCACCACTTAACTCGTATTGTGCTTATTCTGCAGCTTGTTTTGTTGTGGGAGATGGATACAGGGGATGATAAAGTAATACAGCACTGCAGTGTGTGAGCTGTCTGGTTCAGACAGGGACTTAAATCAGCGTTATGGAGCCTTGCGTGGATGGCTCGTTATGAAATACAGCTGTCAAGTTGCTGTAACTCAATGGAATTTCTACCGAGACCAACATTACACAAATCATGATTTGTTAACCGCTCAAACATCATAAATAAATCCCTAACACATGTAATGCATTGTTAATTGTCCAGTTTATGCAAGACAAGAAGCTGAGACACACTGTGTGTTCATCACTCTGGATTACATTGATGTTTCGACAGCACAACAAGAAAGGGATGCTTTCTATGCTCATAACAAGGAGCAAAACAGAGGGTAACCAGAGACAGGATTTCATTCTGCAATATGATGTATAATGAGTTTCTAGTTTATTATGTGCACCTACACAGTCAAATGCAATTGAAAGAACTCCTGCAATAAATCTTGTTAGCAAAGTTTGCAATAGAGCCCCATGTTGATGAATAAGAGGGTTTGGATATCAAAAACATGCCTCAGCTGCCTGCCAGAAAATAACATTAGTCCCATTTCCACTAAAAGCCCTGGGATTTGTTTTAACCGGGTAATAAGATTCCCGGGGAATTTGTCAGCCTGTTGTTCCCATCATTCTAAAAGCCCAGGGACATTGATTTAAATCAGTCAAAGAAAAACTGCAATTCACCTTCAGTCCAAAGCGTGGCGGTAACAACACCGTACAACTGGTTTTGACTTCTCTTTAAAGGACAACTTTTTGTTGTTAAACTTATTATTAATAGTAGATGTCTGGCTTTAGAGTTATTCAGTTGATTAATTATTTCTATTATGAAGTTGGGAAGAGTTTAGATAGTTATTTGACATTCATTTTTTATTAGCGCAAGCAGAACAATGTTTTTAGTCATTTTTTTTATTTATTGGAGATATCTGCTTGAAATTGGTACCTTGACTGTCTAACTATGAGCAAATATTAATCTCAAGAAGAAGACAGTAAACAGTGAAGTTAACTTCCAAAAAACTTCTCTGGGAGCAGGCCAGGGGACAGTCTCTGATCCAAACTGTGGTCTCTTCTTCTGCAGAGCTGTCAGCATAAAACCATGAAATTTGAAAAACACATGTGGTTGCCTAGCGGTTAGGGCATTGCACTTGGAATCCAGAGGTTCTGATCTCAATCCCCCCTCCCCGCAGACTGCCATTCTGGCTCTCTGAGTAAAGACCCTTAACTCCGACACTGCTCCCCGGGTGCGGCACAATGGCAGCACCCTGCTTCCTAAATGGATGGGTTAAATGCAGAGTTTATTTCTGTACTTGTGACAGCGTAACGACAATAAAGAGCTGGAAGAGCTGGAAATACAAACAATACAAACAAGTATTATTCAAAAATCAGAAAATGTGAATATAAGCAAACTTTGCAACTAATGGGCTGGTTATACTCATGCAGCAGTGTGTCACAGTGAGCTTGTTGCAGGTATATCTGATTTATGCCCAATATTGAAGCATGGTCTGCGCTATGTTATTCCATCCTACAATGCAAGAGGGACAATCACAAACTAACTGTGGGTCTAGATATGGCCGAGGTGGTGAGGAAGTGGAGGCAAGTTTATGCGACTACAATTTTAGAGAGGTGCACCAGAGTGTCTGCGGAAGAGGCAGGGGCATATTTGTGTACATACCCTGCGACGCACACACAGACAACCTGGTTTCTGGGTAAAAAACGGCCTTAACTTTTAAGCATCGGCCAGTGTGGCTGGCTAATATCTAAAGAAAACAGAACCCATCTACTATGGAACGGATTTGCTCTGATCACTTTATTAGTCATAATGATGTACCACACCAGATGCGAAACCTGCACAACATTTGCCAGTTTAATGAGCTCTTGCTCTCCTGACAATTTAATAAGACCAAAAAACAGTGGTGTCAAAAGTACCCACATTTGTTACTTAAGTAGAAGTATAGATACTGCAGTTTTAAAACACTCTGGTAAAAGTTGAAGTACCAATTTGACCTCTTTACTTAAGTAAAAGTGAAAAAGTATGTGCTCCAAGACTACTTAAAGTATAAATGTATTAAGTAACCTTTAAAAAAAACAGCCAGATGTCACTATATGAATAGAAAGCTAAATTTTTCGACTATTTCGATGTTCGGCTAATAAGGTCAAAATGCTTTCACCTCCAGATTCTCTTGCTTTAAGGGACTTCACTAAATTAAAATTTTCTTGCACCAATATTTCTCGCCAATGATCGTCTCCAACTTCCACAACTCTACCTGTCAATCAGCCTCACTATGACTGTGACGACAGTTCCAATATGGCAACAGATTGTAAGTTTAAACAAGTTGGGATAATAACGCAAGAAGCTTGAGAAAACATAGTTTGTTCTTCTTTACTAGTTAAAAAAAATCTTGGCTTCACAGAGGACCATGACTCACAGTTACAGGTTAAAATGAACATGTTTTCTTATTGTACAGACAGAATCAGACTGCAGGGCTTCTATCTATCTTGAAATTTTGTTGCTGGCATCGTCATATTAGTAAAATCTTTTTAAACAGAGCACAGAGAAGTAGGGAGAGCTGCAGATTTAAAGGTGAAACAGATTTACTGGGATATGCAACATGAAATAAACTATATCTCCAACTTTACAACAAAGTTTGCAGGAAAAAATATTATTTTATATATTTAAATGCAGCATATCCAATTTTTTTCTGTATGGAAATGAAATTGTACTTCTGTGGATGAATGATATATCAATTTTGGCATTGGAATCGGCTGTTATTAATTATTTTTTTCTTGCATTGATGTTTTTGGGCCCTATATATGTAATGCACTAAAAGGCATCTCTCTAACATCTATGTCATGATAGGTTCTCAGAGAAGCCCAATATGCAGAACACCACGGAAACAGATGGAAATTTTTACAATGTTTATTAAAACACAAGCACATGAATTATGTGAACAGGAACTGGTTCTGGCCGGGGACAGGTTCACTGGAGTCTGTGAGGATGACAGTTCAGTTAGCGTTGGCACTGAGGAGTTGGCGTTGGGAAGTTTCAGAAGATTACCTTGAGGAGTCCGGGTTTCTCTTTGAGGAAGGAACTGTTGGGTCCAGAGACTGATTTGCTCAGCAGAGTTCAATAACGGCTTCAGCGTCTTACTTCTGACTTGAATGCAGACCTTGGGTTTAGATTTCCAGCTCTTAGCCAAGAGCTGCAAAGGAATCCAGAGGAGAGTCTTCAGGTTTGGCTCTGAGGGCAGGCTCGGCA
>NW_015152682.1:3439-4791 GCF_000732505.1 Cyprinodon variegatus | reverse complement strand
GCCTGTTTTTCAGTATAGTCCTGTTTCTCTGGCTGTGACTGGCTGGATGTGCTCTCTTCATCCTCTGACATGGGAGCTGGCTCGGAGCTCGTCTGCCTGGCTGTGTGTTTCCTGAACAGGTCCGCCTTTTACAGCTGCTTTTTGTATCTCTGCTTCTGTCTCCTTGAACCCCAGTCGGCCTCAGCAGATGGCTGCTCACACTGAGCCTGGTTCTGTTGGACGTTTCTTCCTGTTAAAAGGGAGTTTTTTCTCTCCACTGTCGCTGCAAGCATGCTTAGTGTGAGGGATTGCCTTTGAGGTTTTCCTTAGATAGAAAATTTTGAATCAATTTGACTTTATGTGCCTTGAGATGACATGTGTTCTGAATTGGTGCTATATAAATAAACTGAATTTAATTTTATTATTTTTGCCTTTTTTTCTTAATAACAAAGTCGTGATTCTGCAGTTTGTGGAGTTTTTGTTTCTGTTTAAGTTTCCGTTTGAGTTTTCATTTAAACTTAGATTTATGTCATTCTGTGTTTTCTTGGTAATTGGTTTCTTATCCACTTTTTATCATTGTAGTTTTTTTCTAGATATATTTAGTTATTAATAGCTGCTTGAGCCAGTCTCCTTTCCCCTAGCTCCTTTCTAGTTACTTCTATCCACACCTGCTCCCTATTAGCTGATTAGCCAATTTATTTGCTCTGTCTCTAATATATACACCCCTCTGCAGTTCCTCATTGCTGGGTTCTCTTCATTGGTTCACTCCTCATGTGTGTTTCTCCCTGGCATCTCCTAGTTTTGGTTACCTGTTTATTGCTCCTGGATTTGTGCTTCTGTTACCATCTTCATCTAAATTAAATCTGCAAGAACTCATCTTTGCGTTTGGTTATTTTATTTTTCGTTACATGTTATTGCATCTTTTGTGAGAAATCTAAAAAAATTTCAATCAGAAATAGGTATTTAATAATTAATAATCAGGTTAAATTAATCTGTGCCTCAAATAAAATTTAGCAATTAATCATTATCTGGGGTATGCATATTCTAAAGCATACCTCAGACCCACAAATAATCACATATTCTGCATTTAAAATGAAAAAACTCCAATCTTTAATATGCTCTATCCAGAAGTCTATGAATAGCATTTCTGATTGCATGTATTCTTTTTAAAAGTTTTAACCATTTTAAATGCTTTCAAAACGTGCAACCAATCTCTTTTTTTCTATTTAAACACTTGTAATCAAACTTTTTAGTAATTCACCAAGAGAAACAATGATTAATTATTAAAATGGCTTCCTTCCTTCCTTCCTTCCTTCTTTCCTTCCTTCCTTCCTTCCTTCCTTCCTTCCTTCCTTCCTTCCTTCCTTCCTTCC
>NW_015152682.1:0-1413 GCF_000732505.1 Cyprinodon variegatus | reverse complement strand
GTTGGTTTTTTCTTTTGACTTGAATTTTTTTCATTTTTTACCTAATATATTTCTTTAAAACCCGTAGAATATCTTATCCATTATGTGACATGTTTTAAGGATTTGATAGGGTTTGTGTGTAACTTAAAGTTTTCTTCTGTTATGGTTCTCCCCATATGGATGTCTTTTTGAGTTTATTTTTGAGATTTCAGTCATTCTGTTTTGTTGTTGGTCATTGGTTTATTTTCCATTTTGTGGTATATTTAAGAAGGCGTCACTCTTTTTTTGCCCCCCTTGTGCCAGTCTCCTTTCCCCTAGCTCCCTTCTAGTTACTTCTATCCACACCTGCTCCATATCAGCTGATTAGTCCATTCTTTGTTTTGTCCCCAGTATATACTCCTCCTCTTCAGTTCTATATTGTTCTTTTCTTGTTGTTAGATGGCTCCCCTTGGCTCCCCTTTCCCCTGGCATCCCCTGGTTTTTGGTTTCCTGTATTTTGGTCCTTGGATTTTGTTTCTGTTACCTTTTTCATTGAGTCAGCAAAACCCATCTCTGCATTTAGGTCCTCAAGTAACTTCCGCCAAACTTGACAGTCTTCCAGCTACTTGTTTTTATCACTAGCTACATGAACATGGAAACAAATAATCAGACTGAAGGTCTGATCAGATCAAAAATGTTTCATGTACACATGTCAGACTGAACAGTCTAATTTGATTTGGTCTAATCAGAAAGAATTATCATTCCGTTTGAGAGCTGTGCTTTTTTTCAGATCACCATTCCGATTTCCGATTAACACATCCATTCCATTCAGTAAAATAATCTCTTCTGAGCATGTGTGCAACATCAGCGTGATGTTTTTCTCTTTACTAACCTTCGTTCACTGGCCCATGGCCCTCCTTGATGGCTCTACATGTAATGTCCGGATGAACATCCTATCATGTTCTCTATCCCTGTAGCAAAGGAACATCAGCATGAGCTACTGCTGAGCCCTTAACTTAACAAAAACAGTGAGAGAACAAGTATGGGTTTGTTTACAAAACAGGCAGCTTCTTCTAAAGCATTTCCAGAAAACTCAACAGTTCTGCGCATGCTTAAATTATTTAATCTGATCGAAAGCTTGGTACATGCACACAGATGTTATGATTGGATTATCTTATTTAGTGTCCATATAGATATACAGATCCATATAGATTTTCATCTTCAGAAAAAACAAGATTTAGATTAGATCTGATCTGAGATATTTGTAAACGTGTAAAGGTAGCTATTGTCTCACCTGAATTTTTGAATACCTTTTAGAAAATATTGCTCCAGAATTGGATATTTGTAAGCAAGCATCAACCACCTACTTGCTTGTAAGGACAGGGACCATTTTCTATACTTAGACATGGTAAAGGATAATTTATAGCAGCTCGCTTTGACACATATTTGACATAT
>NW_015152681.1:39022-40684 GCF_000732505.1 Cyprinodon variegatus | reverse complement strand
AATAAATAGCTACGTTCTACCAGTAATCAGACACCCTGCAGGAATAATAAGCTGGTCAAAGCATGAGATACAGGCCACAGATGTTAAGACAGCAAAGCTCCTAACCATGCATGGAGGGTACCATCCCAAATCCAGTACCTGCCAGCTGTAAGGAAGGAGGCCAGGGACTAATGAGCATAAGAGCAACTATCCAGGATAAAACATCCAAGATCCTTAAGTACATCAAGGACAAGGCACCAACAGACGACATCCTCAGTGAATGTCTCAAATAATGGGGAACACAAGATGAGGTGCGAGAGACTCCGTCATGGGAGGAGAAGCTCATACACAGGATGTACATTTCGAAACATAACCGCAGTGGCAGATATCAGGAAATCCTACCAATGGCTAGACAAAGTCGGACAGACGGATAGCACAGAGGCACTCATAATGGCTGCACAGGAGCAAGCCCTAAGCACCAGAGCAATAGAGGCCCAGATCTACCACACAAGACAAGACCCCAGGAGCAGACAGTGCAAAGAGGCCCCTGAGAGAATCATGCAAATAACTGCAGGGTGTAAGATGCTAGCAGGGAAAGCTTACATGGAGCGCCATAACGAAGTGCCTGGAACAGTATACAGGAACATCTATGCAGAGTATGGGCTGTAAACCCCAAGGTCAAAGTGGGAAACACCTACAAAGGTAGTAGAGAATGACCGAGCCAAGATCCTGTGGGAGACGGACTGAATGGTAATGGCAAACCGACCATTGTGGTGGTGGACAAAAAGCAGAGGAAAGCCGTTGTGGTTGCCATAGCAATACCAAGTGACTGCAACATCAGGAAAAAAAAGAGCATGAAAAACTAGAAAAAATACCAGGGCCTCAGAGAAGAGCTGGAGAAAACCTGGAAGGTCAAGGCATCAATGGTACCCGTGGTCATTGGGGCCCTGGGGGCAGTGACCCCCAAACTGGAGGAGTTACAGCAGATCCCTGGGAATATATCAGACATCTCGGTCCAGATGAGTGCAGTTCTAGAAACAGCAGAGATACTGGCAGGAAGAGTTTTTTTTATACAAACATACATATAGACATATCTATGTATACATCTCTCTCTCTACTTATATATAAATATACATAAATAAATATATGCATCTCTATATATCTATACTGTAAAAATATTGTAAAATACTGTACAAATTTGCACAGCTGTATTAAGGCTGGGCGATAAGACGATATATATCGTAAGGACGATTGAAAAGTATCTATACTGCTAATTCTATTCTATCATTTCTATCTTTTCTAACACAATTTTATCTTGTATTCAAGCAAATATTTACCATAGTGGACTACAACGAACATATTAGTGTAGCCATGTAGCCTACACGCAGCTTGTAAGCAGTAGTGTCAAGTAACGAAGTACAAATACTTCTGTACTTCTGTACTTAAAGCTACAGTGTGTAATAATTACAGGGATATACAGTCAGAAATGTAATATATTATACATAACTATGTTATTTATCATCATCTATGAGCTCAGCCTCTTAACCTTAATATTTGCGTTGCCTTAGAATTCGTTATTTCTAATTACATAGGAGCGGGTCTCGCAGCCATGGAGGCAGACATCTTTGCACTACGGCAGCGCAGAACATGCTGCGTGATGATGCTGTTACTCTCCAGTATACT
>NW_015152681.1:35592-37281 GCF_000732505.1 Cyprinodon variegatus | reverse complement strand
ACTTTTGACACCACTGTTTGTAAGTGAAACAAGATTCTTTTTTAATCCACAAAGAAGCGTCGCCCTGTGGTTTTGTAACTAGGGGTGATAAATCACACCCATCATGGCAATTCGATTCAGTATCAATTTCCTGACCCAACGATTCAATTATTTTCGATTATTGATGAATACATCATGATACGATTCGATGCTATTGTTTTTTTGTTTACCTTACAGGCTAGACAATGTTTCAAATTTGAAATAAATCAATGAAAGCTGTAATATAGTTATGCCTTTTATTTGAGAATCAAAAACACATAACAAAAGTTGCAAAGTTGCCCTCCACCTAGGCCTATGAAAACCTCAATCACTGAGAAATAATAATGCCTCCATGTTTACGCGAGTGTGTGTACAAGCGGATAGAGGGTTGTGGCTAAAGGAAGCGAGGTAGGAGGGCAGAATAGGTTTAGCGCCACCGCAGCACTAGAGTCAGAATTACATCCAGGAGCAAATGAAGAAAAATAAACATGAATCGATACTCTTGCAGACGTGTCGATGCATCGGATTGTCGGCTGTTGAAATCGATGCATTGGTACAAAACAATTATTATTTACACCCCTATTTGTAACTTCTTTACGGCTTTTGACTCACACGCGGGTTTGCGAAATGCTTTACGTTATTTTACTCATGAGAGACGGAGATGCAGGAGGCTGAAGTATTGAACCTGTGCTCGCAACAAACAGAAACAGCTACGCTGGCAACCCAAGATGAAGCACTTTTACCAAAAAGAGGGGGCACGTGTGTGATTTGGTTACATTTTGGATTAGTCCGACACGGAGCAGACAACGGGCATTTGCAAACTATGCTACAAGACTGCTCCCTGACCCGACGGCAACACGACAAACCTCTTTTATCACCTAAAGAAGAACCATGAAAAAGAATACATAAGGATTCAAAAAGTGCGAGGTAAAGCAAGTTGTGAAACAGCGGGAGGAAGTTGCATAAATAAAAACCATAGCCAGCCGAAGCTAACGGACTCGTTAGCATGATGCTCCCCGTATGAGAAAACGTCTCAGCGCCATAAACAAATCACAGTTGCCATCACACATTACATATGTAAAGGCATGGTTCCCGTGTACGACGTTGAGAAGGAGAGCTTCAGAGAGCTTGTCAAAGTCCTTGACCCGAGGTACGTTATGCCCAGTCGCAAGCACTTCAGCCAAGTGGAGTTGCCTCGCTTATATGACGCATGTCGGGCCAAAGTAGATAAGGAGGTTTGCAGCGTGGTGCATTATGCCTTGAAAAGCAGGGTGACGCAGCCCTATATGAGTGTAACCATCCATTTCATCAGTGAAGACTGGACCCTCTGCGCTCACCGTTTACAGACTGCCTACTTTCCAGATGACAACACAGGAGCCATGTTAGCCCAAGGTATGCTACTTGAGCAGTAGTTTGTATCATTCTGTTATTGTATAATATTTATGTATAAATAACAGCATTTATCTATCTAGGTCTGAGAGATACACTGCAGTCATGGGGGCTGCAAGAAAGCCACCTAGTCTGTATCACCACAGATAATGCCACTAACAATATCACTGCAGTGGAACTGAATGAATGGGAACAGCTACGATGCTTTGGCCCCCATCTCCAGCTAGCTACTGGTAATTTTACTGTAATTTGCTACGAGCATGAGTGTATCACAGAGGGAGC
>NW_015152681.1:30025-31747 GCF_000732505.1 Cyprinodon variegatus | reverse complement strand
AAAACAGGTAGATTAATATGGAAGAGTGAATGTAACTAGTTAAATGAGCAACTTAGGTCTCTTGATTCATTAGGGATGGGAAACTTAAAAGTTTATACTTCGTCCCATTCCTTTTCGAACAATTTATTATGGTTTATGTATTCGTTGTGTTGTGTTGTATTTACACATCTTATATTGTTTTGTTGTTCGAATAAATTGAACTGAACTGAACTGACAACAACATATTAGTGAAATGGAACTTGGTTTGGTTTTCCTGTTTTATGTTTGATCAGCCGACACACAACACATAAATTTTGAGCAGGGTTTCTCCCAGATAATGGAATGATCCTGGCTGTGAGTGTCGTAATGGATGACGGGAGTTGCGTGCAGATTAAATTACATTTTATTATAAAATAAATACATTTTTATATCATAAAATTCACATTTCTGTTATTAAATTACATTTACCTTTTATTGAAACAGAGAACGCTTAGAAGTTTCTCACACCAGCATCTACAGAGCAGGCTGTGGAACGTGCAGTTGGGGTCTGTAAAAAGGTGGTGAACGCGTTCTCCAACTTGTGGAAGAGAAAACGTGATTGGCCAAGGCTCAAGCTGTGTTCGGCTCACCTCCCCATCAGCTCATCACTGAAACCCCCACAAGATGGGGTTCACAGCGGCAGATGGTCCACAGGTTCCTTTAGCAGGAGAAAGCTCTGCTACAGCTCCTCCTTGCTGACAAGAAGGTGTGACATGGAAACTGGACATTGCACACCGATTCCTTGGATTATGATTATGTTTGCAGCCTAGATTCACTTCCTAATGAAAGTAACCTATTTCTTTTGCTATCTTACTTGGACAAGAAATCTGGTGCAAAGCTGGCAAGATATGATGGTAGTAGAGTCCATGAACAAGGCACTGGGTCCCCTGTTCCAGTTTATTGATGCTTTATCGGGGGAGAAGTACGTCATTGTATCTTTTCTAAAACTGGTACTGCATACTCAGCCAGAAAGATGGGGACACAGCTCTCAAAAATACCTGGATGAAAAGTATGATGACTGTACCAACAACAACCTTCTAGACATGGCAACAATTGTTGACCCACGGTTTAAGACAGCCTACATGAAGAAAGAGAGGGAGTTCATAAAGATGGGAGCTGCAGCAGAACTGGTGGACATGGCAACGCCGGCACCTGAAAGTGCAGAAACAGCAACCTCCATGTGACCAGCAGCTGCTGAAGATTATCCAGAGCTTCCTTATCCAACAAAGAAAGCAAAGAAGAGTTTGGGGAGCTACTTCAGAAAGGCACCAGTTGCAGAACAAGGCACCGCCCTCTCTCAGCCCAGCAGAGCATCCATTGACCTGCAGCTCTCCATGTATCTACAGACGCCTGGGCCTGATTCAGAGGCAGACCCTCTGGGATGGTGCAAACAGCACGACTTAAACTTCCCATTAGTGGCTAGGCTCGCTAAGAAGGATTTGTGCATTCCTGCTACTAGTTCTTCATCTGAACGGGCCTACAGTGTGAGGGGGGAATATTTTCACATGTAAGAGGTAGTGTAGGGCCCTATAGTTTCCGCGATCACGGAATCGTGGACGGAATTGCGGAATTGGCAAATGAAGGCGGAATCTAGTGTAAACGCGGAATATCTACATTTGAAATGAAAATTTGTTTTTGTTTGGGAGAAGAATGTATGTAAGGGGGAAAAGCACACCCGGGGACGCAAATCTGGGCGACACAACC
>NW_015152681.1:24247-28655 GCF_000732505.1 Cyprinodon variegatus | reverse complement strand
TGCTAATGCTACCCGATCCCTACCAGCAGCCCATTGCGCATGCGCAACTACATCTACATCCAGGTCACTCTCGATTTTTTTTTTCTTTTGTTTTCATTTAAAGTGAACAATAAAATATAAAACATACAAATAAACAAACTTGCCTGGGATATGTTACAAATGATAAATACAATCAGCAGAAAAGACAACAGATTGACCAATATGTGCGCTGGGGAGTGTCATGTGTGCATATCTATGTAAACATATATACATTTCTTCTACAACATTATGTTGTCCAGAATTTTTGGTTGTGAACAGATTGTTATATTTTTTTTGTTTTGTTTTTTTTTGCCTTCTGTTGAGAACAGAGTTGAATAATATGAAAATATGGCTTAACTTCAATTAAATAAACATTAAATTCTGTTTTTTTTTTTTTTTTTTTTTTTTTTTTTTTTTGAAATTTTATTTTACGCAAGTGAAATTTGGCCAAGATAATTAAAAGATTGATAAGGAAAGGTTTGGTAAACATTTTCATTTGCAATTCAAAACCAAATAAAACGTCTTTCCAATGAAGCAGAAAATTATTTGAAATATTTGAATCCACAAAGTTACAAAAGTGTTACCAGAAAGTCTTAGAATATGGACACAATCAGAACAAATGTGTAACAGATTCTGGGAGAAGATCACAAAAAGTGCAGTTCACCAAAATATCAAATTTAACTTCGTTAGGTAGTCTTTGGCGGGATAGATCCTGAGTTTGAATGAGACTTCCTTCACCTTGTTGGTGAGGAGAAAGTGATTGGGTAACAGCCAAGTATGTTTCCAGGACAAATCTGTCACAAATCGGTTCCAATATGGAACAACAGCAGGAACAGACGCCACCTCTCTCTGAAAGAGGGATCTGATTGACTTATTGTTCTTAAGAAGAGACGAGGTCAGACATGGGAGTCAGAGAAGGAGATGAATGGAGTCTTGGCCTCTGTCTGTATAACATGCAAATCCCAGCTGAAATAGAACCACAAACCTTTGCATATTCTCCAGAAGAAGCAGGAAGGTTAAATTAGGGAGGAAGCCTTTATAATTCAATAAGGTCCCATTGTCATCGAACAGTTGATCAACCAGAGTAATACCATGACTGAACCACAGATCCAAAAACAATGATATTTTCTTTTTACAGGATGTCCTTATTGTTCCAAATGAAATACCGCTGAGGTGAAAAGTTGTGCTTCTAGATAAGTGACCATGAGAAAAAAGCCCGGCGGTGAAAATTGGAGAGTTTGATAGGAATTTTATGTGTATCAAAATTACAAACCAAGAAAAAGGTTAAACCCCGAAGTTTTGAGAAACAGTGATAAGGGATAGTATTCCATTTAGAAGTTTGAGATGCGAAAAACAGGCAAATCCAATTTATCTTGAGTTAATTAAAGTAGATTTTCGAATGTAATGGGTCCTATTCTTTCAGACAAAGTTAAAGAGGAATTTGTTAATTTCCTTTTCAGTGCCTTTATCAAGATCTAAAGCCTGAGCAGCATAAGTTAGCCTAGAGATGCCCTCAGCCTTACTAAGAAGAATACGACCTCGTAGTGAAAGATCCCTTACCAACCATTGATTAAGCTTCTTTTTAGCTTTTAGAATTATATTGCCATAATCTCACATTTTTTAGATTCAAACGCAGACCAGAAGCTTTTGAGAAATTATTTGATACTTGGATCACTAATGAAACTCGATTCTTGTCCTTTAAAGGGGAACGCCATTTTTTTCACATTGGGCCCTTGATTTTACGTTATTACATCGTGCTCTACTCACCCATATGAGTTTTGTGTCATTTGGAGCCGTTCTGAAGATATTCCGTTAGGTTATATCCAGGTAACGTCTTCCTATGGGCAACGACTTGAAGGAACAAACTAAACTGTTCATAATTTATTCTTTATGGTACGCCAGCATTCATAACGTAGGCGAATCACTGTCCACCAGACATTCACGGTTATATTTTTTATATTTATATCTTTTAAAAATGAAGCGGCACGTGTATGACATCATCCGCATGCGGCAGCTACCATTCCTTCATCCTGTCGGCTGAACTGCTGCTAGTTTTACTTACATGACTGGAAGATGTAGAGTGCTACTACCACAGATGATCTCATTCTCCAAATGGAATTGAACGATTCAGATTAGCTAGAATGAATAGAAGGGCTAGAGTGTGGCCTGGGCTGCTTGTCACAACTCCAGTGCGCATGCTCTATGCTCTACATGCTCAGCTCTATACCCTCAGCAGGATTCTGCAGGGTGCATGGGAGTTTCCCCAACCAGTCTACATGTGTTTTTTGGATCTGGAGAAGGCATTCGACCATGTCCCTCGGGGTGTCCTGTGGGGCGTACTCCGGCTATGGAGTACTTTAATAGGGGCTGTTAGGTCTCTGTATGACCTGTGTCAGAGCCTGGTCCGCATTGCCGGCAATAAGTCGGACCCGTTCCGGTGAGGGTTGGACTCCTCCAAGGTTGCCCTTTGTCACCGACTCTGTTCATAACTTCTATGGACAGAATTTCTAGGCACAGCCAAGGTGTTGAGGGGATCTGTTTTGGTGGCTTTAGGATTGCATCTCTGTTATTCGCAGATGATGTGGTTCTATTGGCTTCATCAGGGCATGATCTACTGCTCTCACTGGGGTGGTTCGCATCACTGCCTCCAAAGGATGTACTGCCCCTTGTGGAGGAGTTTAAGTATCTTGGGGTCTTGTTCACGGATGAGGGGAAGATGGAGCGGGAGAACGATGGGTGGATTGGCGTGGCGTCTGCTGTTAAGCAGGCCCTGTCTGTTGTGGTGAAGAGAGAGCTGAGCCAAAAAACAAAACTCTCGATTTACGGTTCGATCTTCATTCCTACCCTCATCTATGGTCATTAGCTTTGGGTCATGACCGAAGGAATGAGATCCCGGATACAAGCAGCTGAAATGAGTTTTCTCTGTAGTGTGACTGGGCTCTCCCTTAGAGATAGTGTGAGGGGCTCAGTCATTCGGGGAGGACTCAAGAGTAGAGCCGCTGCTCCTCCACATTGAGAGGAGCCAGTTGAGGTGGCTCCGGCATCTGGTTAGGATGCCTCCTGCATGTCTCCCTGGTGAAGTGTGCCAGGCACGTCCCACTGGGAGGCCCAGGAAACGATAGAGGGACTATGTTTCTCGGCTGGCCTGTGAGCGCCTTGAGATTCCCTGGAGGAGCTGGCCCAAGTGGCTGGGGAGAGGGATGTCTGGGCCTCCCTACTGAAGCAGGTACCCACGTGACCCGATCCTGGATAAGTGGGAGGGAGGGAGGGAGGGAGGGAGGGAGGGAGGGAGGGATGGATGGATATAAAATGCTGTCCAAATCCAAACTTTTCTAAACTTTGAAATATAAAACCATGTTCTACAGTGTCAAAAGTCTTATAGAGGTCTAAAAATAAAATAAATCCATTTTCAGAAACAAAACCAGGATAATTTAAGATATCAAGAACAAGTCTTATGTTGTTTGTGATATGCCGATTTTTCATAAATCCAGATTGAGTTTCATCAATGATTGAGTGAATAGTTGATTTTGATCTTTTAGCATCACTAAGGCTAATATTTTATAGTTAGTATTAATAAGGCAAATAGGTCGCCAATTATGAAGAAGTAAAGGGTCCTTGTTGGGTTTTGGTATAAGGGAGGTTAATCCCTGAGTAAGAGTTGCAGGCAAAGAGAAATTTTTGATGCTTTGATTAAATACCTCTAATAAAAACGGAGCAAGGTCGTTAGAAATATGTTTATAGAATTCGACACTTAGACCATTTGTTCCAGGGTATTTGTTGGTTTTGAGATGTGCAATAGCATCAAGAATTTCCTGTATGGCGATTGCCTTCTCACAGCGTCATCGAGGTCATAGTCATTCCGTAAAAGCTTAAAAACAATCCACTGGACTTTGTTTCCAAGGTTTGAAGACGTTTCGCTTCCCCTCCAGGAAGCTTTCTCAATTTAAATGTCTGGATTCGCAGTGAGTCCGAGGCTTTATATAGACATGGCCTTGTATTGCTTGGAAACATGCAAATTGAAACCGATGAGCGGGTCGTTTGGTTTCATTGTTAGCCTGTAATATCTGAAACCTGTCTATGTCTGAAACAACGTCGGTCGTTAAAGGGGGGATTGTCTCCTGACCCTATTACTACTACATTTTCTCAAGAATTTGCCAGATTTAAATTTGAAAAGTTCCCAATTAAGACTATAACGAGCATCTACACTCACCGGCCACTTTATTAGGTACACCTGTCCAACTGCTCGTTAACACTTAATTTCTAAGGAGCCAATCACATGGCGGCAACTCAGTGCAGTTAGGCATGTAGACATGGTCAAGACAATCTCCTGCAGTTCAAACCGAGCATCAGTATGGGGAAGAAAGGTGATTTGAGTGACTTTGAACGTGGC
>NW_015152681.1:21621-23252 GCF_000732505.1 Cyprinodon variegatus | reverse complement strand
CCACGAAGAATTGAGGCAGTTCTGAAGGCAAAAGGGGGTCCAACCCGTTACTAGCATGGGGTACCTAATAAAGTGGCTGGTGAGTGTATATATAGATCTTGAATTAATATCTTCTTCTATATCTACTTGATCTACTTAAAATGTTTGGTTTTCATGTCTTAGTTAAAAATAAGTCGATAAATATGTTTATAAATATAGATAAAAACTGCTAAAAATCTTTAAAAACTTTAATATATGCCTTTAGCAATTGTTTTCAGTGACAGATTAAACAACGAATAGCTAGCACAGTCTGATTTCACATCAGCCAATAAGATTGATTGTCCCGCCCCTTTAACTGCTGTTCTGAGATTTTGCTTAGAGAGCTCACAGCTGACGGTTGTTTCCACTAAAAGCCTGGAAAATTTTGTCAAATTTGATGAAGAATCTTGAAAATCGGTAAGGAAAAACAATATTAAAATAGTTTCTGAAAATTTATCATTCAAAATAGTAAATCTGTTTTATGAAATCTCAGAAAGCTTCCCTTGTGATTGACTGAATCCGGAAAATTCCAAGTCTAGCTTTATATAGCATCAGAGCATCGGTGAGTGATCGCACGCTCTCAGCAGTTGGCCCAGTAAATTCACTGACATTTGAATAAAATACCTTGTTACTGATATTGTAAGTTTTATTTTTGTATTATTGTGTATGTTGTATTTTTTTCTAGGTAGTGGCATTTATTTCTCTATTAGGATATGTTCTGATAACTCAGCGGTGCTAATTCATGGTTGATGGTGCTGTAAGGTGCTTTACTGTTAGCATTGCTTGGGAACTTTCTGTTCTGAGTAGGTCAGAGCAAATGTGAGTTTATAATCCACATTCTGATGTTAAAAATAGTGTTATTGATGTACTTCATTGGCACTTTTAGATTGAAATATAGATCTAAATGAATGTTGTTGTACAATATGAAAAAACGTGAGAGATTAGAAAAGATCTCTGAATTGTAGCTTAAGTTTTATTGATATTAGCATCCTATATATTAAGATGCTTTACTTTGGCCTTGTTCCAGGTCAGGGTTTTTTTTCCCCTCCCATTTTGGTGCACTTTTGGTCTGTAGTGCCCAGACACCCCAAGATCCTCCTCTTCAGAACTTGGATGGCGAGCCTCAGCCCAGAGGACTGAGTGAACTGATTGATGGTGACCCAACCGGTCATTAGCCGTGAGGCATTGAGTGAACATTTGATAGAAACATTGAAACGGCTGGATTATTTCTGTTTTTTTTTTTTTTTTTTTTTTTTTTTTTCTAAAGCACGCAATTTTGCTTATTTGTAAATGTGGATCCACAATTGTTCACTATATTAAATTATACCCTTTCTTATAGCTATTGTGTGCTCTCCTCTGTTGTTGCTTACGCCTAGGCTCCCGTGAATTAAAAATCTTCTGATCAGGCCCCACTTTCTTTATACTTGTGTAGTGTTGGTATCAGTCATCGAAGTGATTAACATACTTACCATCTACTATTACCAGGTGTAATTGGAGTGAACCCTCTTATGGGTTACAGAAGCGATTACCCGCCAGAGCAGGAGGTGGCGGTACTGCGACCAAAGCCAACCACCAGTAGTAAACAAGAAGAAGAAGAAGCGAAGCAGCTTAGC
>NW_015152681.1:18128-19566 GCF_000732505.1 Cyprinodon variegatus | reverse complement strand
TAACTCTGAGACTGACACACACTTCTATATGTCCCAAATCTTCATCTGAGACTCCTCTATAGATGATCTAGTTCATTCTAATATCTATTCACCATAGCTGTAACACTGTGGCCAAAAACAAAGAGTTTTGGTGGGCCTGGTTTCAACAACACACGTAGCAGGGCTGATTGATGCATTGCTAATGAAAGCCAACAAGACACTGAATTAGCTAGACTCTGATCATTTGCAGCCGACCTTTAAAAAATCCTCCAAAAACATCATTAAAACTGAGCAAAGCACATTAAATCTGTCCTACTTTTGCTTTTATTTTCATCTGAGGGTATTTTCATCTGAATTAAAGTGTGTTTCTGGACTTTTTGCTAAACAAAAGCTTATTGATCAACTAAATGTTTCTTAGTCCCCAAAAAGTTTTTTTCCTCAATAAATTCATACAGAAAAAACTGTGCCACACCCTGCCAAATTTTTCAATTATTTTCAATTCAAACATATAACTTCTCAACTGCTTGTTGGACAGCAAACTTAATTCATCTTACCTTTTTTAAAACCTTTGTCACAATTTATTCAGGATAACAGCTTTTCACCTGTGTGAAGTCTCTTGTGTTTATCAAGACTAGATTTATGAGTAAAGCTTTTTCCACAGTACAGACATTCAAAGGGCTTCTCACCTGTATGAATTCTGATGTGAGAAGTCAAATTACTCTTGTCAGTAAAATTCTTGTTACAAATGGTACAGGAAAAAGGTTTATCACCGGTGTGAATTCTCATGTGAGTAGTCAAATTATGTTTTAGAGTAAAATTTTTGCCACAAATCGTGCAGGAAAAAGGCTTCTCCCCTGTGTGAATTCTAATGTGAGTATTAAGATCAGATTTAGAGATGAAGCGTTTTCCACAGGTCAAACATTGAAAAGGCTTTTCACCAGTGTGTATTCTCATGTGATTATTTAAAGTACTGGTTTCAGTGAAATTCTTGTTACAAATAGTGCAGGAAAAAGGCTTCTCACCTGTGTGAATTCTGAAGTGTTTATCAAGATTAGATTTCTGAGTGAAGCGTTTTCCACAGGACAGACATTCAAAAGGCTTCTCACCTGTGTGAATTCTCACGTGAGAAGTTAAATGACTTCTTTCAGTAAACTTCTTGCTACAAATGGTACAGGAAAAAGGCTTTTCACCTGTGTGATTTCTTATGTGTGTATCAAGATCAGATTTCTTTCGAAACATTTTTCCACAGAATGGACATTCATGAATCTTCTGACCTGTGTGAGTTCTCATATGAACCATCAAATGTTCTTTTTTTAGAAAGTTTTTTCCACATGTCAAACATGGGAAAGGTTTCTCTGCTTCATATTTAGCCTCTTCCTTCAGAACAAGCTGCTCTTCGTGCTCACTTATGGGGAGCTCCATGGTTTCCTCTTTTGTCCAGGGATGTTCTGGTTCTTTC
>NW_015152681.1:16023-17077 GCF_000732505.1 Cyprinodon variegatus | reverse complement strand
AAAGACAAACACGGCAGAAAGAGTTTCACTTGGTTAAATAAGGAAACTTTACTTTAATTATTATTGTGTAGATCTTAGATGCAACTAAAGACCTTCTAGGGCTCTTTGTTGAAGTTTCCCAAAGCAGATCCAGCTTCATAAATCCCCAAGGATGTTTGAAATATTCTGCTGTTAGATTGGAATAATCTAATCCAAGTGTAATTGTCTGAGTGCTGTAGTTTTTAACAGGAGAGCATATTAAAGACACTTAAACGTCTTGAAACTTGGAAACAAAGCCTTGTGGATTGCTGTTTTTTTACTTTTTTGGAATAAAGACTATTAACGTGGTGAGAAAGGAGTGGCAGTAATTATTAACGTGGCTTCAATGTTTAAACGTAACATTTGTTTATGTTTAAACAGTAACATTTCTTTATGAAAAAGATTTAATCTAGTAGCACAGTTGTGCATCTCAGCTAAAGGCAGAAAACTAGCATGTTGAGGCTGAGACCATAATTATATCTCAAACTCAATAGTAATGATTTAGGGACAACAATGATTATATGATGAATGAATCGAATTATGATCTCTGGCTGATGTGGTTGTGGTGTGACTGTAGCTATTAGCTGGGCTGCTTTTCCAAAACCACAGTTGCCAAAGTAATTTAATATTATTTCGTAAACTATGTTGCTAACAGTTTAGCAACTGTGGTTTTAGTAAATATTCCGTTTAAGGCCTTTTTACAGCCTAAGGATGGAGCTTTACTTGGATATAACAAAACCAAATATCTTCAGAACAGCTCCAAATGACAAATTAATATGGGTGAGTAGAACACGATGTAATGACATAAAATCCTGTGTGTCTTTAAAATTAAAATGAGTGAAAATGAATATTTCCTTTTTCTGTTCTCAAAAGCACTGTTATATCACCTCAAAGGAAACAAATTACCGTAAATTCTCTAATATTGGCCTGTATTCCAATAGCGGCCGGGTCTCTAATAATGGCCGGTCTCGCTGTCAGGGGAGGTAAATAATGGCCGGTCTCTAATACAGGCCGGGGCTATAAACGTTTTTTCTGG
>NW_015152681.1:9307-14256 GCF_000732505.1 Cyprinodon variegatus | reverse complement strand
ACCTTGCAGCTTTATTTGCTGTGATCAGTGGGAATAAAGTAGTTTTAATATGTTTTTAAGTGGGAAAATCCACCTGAGAGGACATCAACAGTGAATAGAGTAAAATGCTTTTTTATCTTTCTACCTGTAACCTGGCCGATACACCGTCTTTGTTGGCTGCTAAAACCTAAAGAACTAGTCCTAACCTATTACCCCCTAACATTTTGGTCCTTCGAGCCGGATGCAGTTCTCAAAGATAGAGCCAGATGGAATGATGCCTCCTGATGTGAGAACTAAATGGTAGACACACCGACCAGGCCGATTTTATGACTATGATGTTGATTACACAGGTCATGTGTATCCCTGCGACTAGAGATGTCCCGATCCAGGTTTTTGCACTTCCGATTCGACTTCGTTTTTTTTTTACATTGGCCCCTTGATTTTACGTTATTACATCACGTTCTACTCACCCATAAGAGTTTTGTGTCATTTGGAGCCGTTCTGGAGATATTCCGTTATATCCATGTAACGTCTTCCTAAGGGAAACGACTTGAGGGCACAAACTAAACTGTTCATCATTTATTCTTTATGGTATGCCAGCATTCAGAACCTGACATCTGCAGTTATATTTTTTATATTTATAGGTTTTTAAAAAAAAAGCGGAGCGTGTATGACGTCATCTGTACATGCCCACTGGAGTCGTAACAGGAAGCCCGGGCCAAAGGCGGCTACGCTCTACCTCTTCTATTCATTCTAGCTAATCTGAATAGTTCAATTCCATTTGGAGAGTGAGATCATCTGTGGTAGCAGCACTAGACATCTTCCAGGCAGGCGAGTAAAACTAGGAGCAGTTCAGGGGACAGGATTAATGAATGGTAGCCGGCGCACCTTTGCATTTGCAATCTCTACTTGTTTTTCAAGGTAATCTTGAACATCTTTGAGAATCTCGGGGATAGTTTTCTCGAGGAAGTAATGACGGCTGGGCATGTTGTATCGTGGTTCCAGGTGTTGGATGGTGCATCTAAAGCCCACTTAACTGAAGAGAGATAATGGCTCGTCATCCAGAATGATTTCCTCAGCAATGACTCTGGTTATTTTACTTTAGCACTATTAAGTGGCAGCATGTCACGCTTCCCAAATGTTTCAGCTAGAGTTAGTGTTTAGTTGTTTTTCTTGTCGTTGATTTTTTCTTTAGCAAGTCTTGATGTTCTTTGTGGTGATATTTCGCAAAATGCTTGCTCAGATTTGTTGTGTTAAAATGTCTCACAGCCTTACCACCATGCTTGACTTAATTGTGGCGTGTTTTGCACACCACCTCATCTTTTTCGTTGTGCAAGATAAAAAAATCTTCTATGGTTTTCAATGGTTAGGCTGGGACACAGAACTGTGGGTGTGTTGAAGGTGTGCTGGAAAATGTGGAGTGGATTTAGGGAACGCTACCGCATAAAATTGGAATGGATTGTTTCAATCAATTGAACTGGAAAATACGGACTGGATTTTCTTTTTTTTCTTTTTTTTATAAACTGGAACAGCAGTCTGGATCGACATTTTTCCATGCCTTGATGATACGCGTTTTTTTGCCCATATCGGCGTTGAATTTAATCATCTGGCGCATGCCCTCTACGATCTCCAAGGAACTCAGAGCGGAGCGGACGGGAGCCACAGTGGAGGCTGTAGGGCAGAGGTGTCCAACTGGTTCCAGAAAGGGCCATGTGGCTGCAGGTTTTCTTTCGTACCAAGCAATAGCACACTAGACTCCAGTCATCTCATCAAGTGAGTCCAATCTGAAAATGATGACTTGATTAGATGACTGGTGTCTGGTGTGCTATTGCTTGGTTGGAAAGAAGACCTGCAGCAACATGGCCCTTTGTGGAACCAGTTTGACACCCCTGCTGTAGGGTTTGCTTTGTGCAGGCGGTCTGGAGCGCAGCGGGGCGGAGAGCTGACGGAGTATGAGGGATTTCGGGGTTAGCATGACATGTTGCTGTTAGCATAAACAAAATGTGGTGCACAATGCTTGCACACTGTTGCACTTTTATCCACAACTTTCTTTCTGCCGTCATCGTAGGTCACTCTAAATGCAAAGTGGTCCCATACAGCAGACCTATAAAGTGCTGCTGGCGCGTCTTCCAACTCCTGTTCTTTCCCACTCGCCATACCCACACAATTCTCCACTACAACTGATTTTTTTCTGCTACACCCGGCTACGCTGCTTCGCTTCTTCTTCTTCTTCTTGGCTTTGGTCGCAGTACCGCCACCTTCTGCTCTGGAGTGTAATCGCTTCACCTATGAGAATAAGGAACCGCGCATGAACCGAACGCAACACACGCGAACCGAACCGAGACAATCGAACCGAACGGTTCTGACGGTTTTCAAAAATCCCTAATATATATATATATATATATATATATATATATATATATATACACATATACACAAATATATACACACACACACAACATCAGAAAAAAAGAATACGAAGAACTAGAGAAATACCAGGGGCTGAGAAGAACTGGAGAAAACCTGGAAGGTTAAGGCATCAGTGGTACCAGTGCTCATTGGGGCACTCAGGGATGTGACCCTCAAATTTGAAGAGTGGTTACAGCAGATCTCTGGAAATACATCAGAAATCTCGGTCCAGAAGAGGGCAGTTCTATAGTATTATATATATATATATATATATATATATATATATATACACACTATAGAAGATTAGACAGCTCTCCTTGCAAAGCATTATGGAAACAATAAAGGAGGTGTTACTTGATCAATTGAGCAAAAAGCAGTGATCAACTGTCCACTATATAGTCCCCGCTCTATATAGTACTTGAGGGGATTAGGGGTAAGGGTGGATGTTTGGACACAGTAACACAGCAACTTTCAAACAGGGCGTGCACAAGGACAAATGGGCTTTTGCCTGCTCTTGCACGCAGATTTTATTTTTAAGTGGAGAAGTCTTTTTTTAAAAATCTGTGAAAATAATCCACCATACCTTTAAATATGTGGCCCTGGTGCATTAAAAAAACCATTCCAAGGCTCTTTATTGATGTTTCACAAGACAGAAAAAGATTTCACAAAACCAAAAGGGAGTTTTATAAAATTCTAGTTTTATCTGGGAATATTATAAACCAGGTTTGAAGTGTCTCTATAAATTCTGAAGAACATCAAATTAACAACAATTAAAGTTGTAAGAAAAGAGATGGAATAGCCTTTGTTCTGCTTGTTGCGCTCTAAGCTCTTGCATATTTATGATCAAGTTTCATGAAATGACCACTGTTTTAGTGAAGGAGGCCTTGGAGACAACCTTTTTTTAATCAAAATGAAAGATGCTGATAATGTAGAAATGTTTTTAAGAGGTTTGTAGGTGGCTTTAAATTGTGATGTGTCTATCAAGTCTAGATTTCTTTGCAAACATTTTTTCACAGGACAGATATTCATTAATCTTCTTACCTGTGTGAATTCTCATGTGATCCATTAAATGTTCTTCTTTAAGGAAGTTTTCTCCACATGTCAAACAAGGGAAAGGTTTATCTCCTGTATCTCCTGCCTCTTGCTTCAGAACAAGGTGTTCTTCCTGCTCACTTATAGGGAGCTCCATGGTTTCCTCTTTTGTCCAGGGATGTTCTGGTTCTTTCTGCTCTTCTTTTATCTGCAGAGGTTCTGGTTCCTCTTGGTCCGAACTGGAATTTCTCTTTTGTTCATAGAGCTGCTGGTCAGAGAAATCCTCCTCTTTTCCAACATAATCCTGCAGGCGGTCTGGAAAGACAAACAGCAGAAAGACTTTATATTGGTGGTTAAATGAAGGAAACCTTACATAAAAGCACCAAACTCTCTCCTTCAGTTTGGGGAGTGAGTGGATCCTGTTAAGCAACCTGAAGATATGAAGTTCATTCTGGCCTTATTTTTTTTTCCCCCTCAAATAATTATGAAAGAAAGTAAAGAATTTACATCCAACACCACAGTGACTGTCTGGCAAATGAGGAGGTAATGTGACACCCTACCCTCAGCAGCGCTTCCTGTTTACTTCTGGATAAGACAGACCCCAGCTGAATGTGTCAGATTTTAAATGATTTTCGAATAACATTTCTCTGTATTAAAAAGAAGCATTGTGGTTAGAAAGAGTAAATCAGGCCTAAATGATAAAGCCATCTGGAGCAGCTTCCTCATTTTTTGCTTGAAATGTAGACATCAGCAGGGCAATAGGGCTGGTTGTCCCCCTGTAAAAATAGTTTTAATCATAAAATAAAGTGAGTACAGCTATAAAAGAAAGAGATCAAAGTGCCAGAGGAATTCAGTGGTTGATAATTGTAGCCTGTACTGAAGCAGAGGCGTAGCTTTCTGAAGGACTGCTGTGGACACGTCCCCACCGACTTTGGGCATGGAGGGGACAGTCCCCACCAATAATTACCATCATTTTCCCACTGATTTCATTCAGCCACCAGTAACTGGGGTTGGAGAGACACAGCAGCACTTAGTTAATTTTAACTGGCAGCTGCTTCGAAAAGATGTTTCAGTAAAAGTTAGGAGACTGGTTGGTTAAAATAATTAGAGATGCCACCGAAAAATCTTTTCATTACACATATGGAGCTTTTTCAGCTAAAAATGACAACAGAGTGAACATTAATATGAGTCAAAAAGCTGGTAGACAAGTTGATCAATCTGTTTTTAAGCAGAGCAGAGACAGAATTAGGGACAGGTGCAGATTTAAAGGTGAAACAGATTTACTGGGATATGCAACATGCAATAAAAATATATCTCCAGACTTAGAAGAAAAAATATGCAATGCTATAATAAAATTCAACATATCTTTTTGTCTTTTGTAGTTCAAAGAGACTCAGAAATAGCTGTGCCAGCCAACCCAGAGACAGCCAGACTCACAGGACACAGACTTAAAATTAATATATAAGAAACCGAAGAGAAGTAAAACACAAAAAATCTAATCAGTGCAAAAAAGATCTTTGAAATATAAG
>NW_015152681.1:6329-8870 GCF_000732505.1 Cyprinodon variegatus | reverse complement strand
TGTACTATTCCTTTAAAACAAACAAGATAAACGTTTTCAATCATAGCAAATAGTTTTTGAATGCAAATAAAATATTTGAGACTCCAGAAAATGCATTTGAACACTTTTTTTTATTGTTGAAAATGTTCTCTTTGGTTTAAGGGATCTATTTAGTGTTTGGGCCATACATAGGTAGGACATTTGTGTCTAAATCATTCAATTCCCAAAAAGGTGTTTCAATCAAAAGAAATAATAATTCAAAGAAAAAACTGTGCAATACTCTTGCAGACGTATCTATGCATCGGATCCTCGGCTGTTGGATCGATACAAATGATTATTATTTACACCCGTACTACCCATTATATGGTCCAATCACTTCAATTGAAAAAGTTGCTTTAAACAAAAAAGACTGCACTTCTATGAAATAAAACATTTTCAATCAATGAAAAGCAATGTTCAAATGTATTTTTTTGAGTCTCAAATATATTTTTTCATTCAAATACTTTTATTGAAAAGTTTTTTTTTTTCATTGAAGTGAAGGTTGTTTAATTGAAAATATATTTTTTGATTGAATGATAAAGAAACAAATCTACCTTCATAGGGATGCATGACAATTGATGTTGGTATCGGATATTGGCTGTTATTTGTCATTGTTATACCTTGTTTTTGAGCCCTTTATACATAATGCACTGTCTATAATTATCAGTGTACTGTGGTTCTCTTGTGTTCTCAACAATAGGAAGGCATTCAATAAATATATGTTTGAGCTAATTTTTTGGAAAATACATAACCTATTGAAAGCGTTTGGGTTGAGTAGCTGTAGGTCCATCACCCACTGTCCTTAGAGTGTCCCTACCAACTTTTATCACAAAGTTACAGCCTTGTACTGGAGCAGTCCTGCAAGGCCTGGATAATGAGGTGATCATCTTCAGTCCCTTGCATGGAAATGCAGTATTCCATTCTGGACTCATAAAAAGAGGCAGGTTTCTGCTCATCTGGGAACTATTGTCTGGGTTCTCCATCTCAGAAGAGCAAAGTAACTCAACCGTATCACTTAAGAGGAGGATACTTGCTTTCACTGCAAAAGCCAAATTAAGATGCTCCAAAGAAAAGAAATTTGCCCCAACCAATTGAAGAAACTCCAATAGACAGCATAAAGGAGGGGCAGATGGTTAAATAACATTAATATTAATTTTCTACTTCATATTTTGCTCAAGTCTTGCTGCTATCATCTTATCCAACATCAGTTTCCTGATGGTATCCTGTAGAGAGGAACAACAATGCATGTGGGTTCTATTAAACAAAATAGGAGGTTTTAGGGATTAGGGCTAGGCAATATTCCTGCTAGTTACCCTAGCTTTCTGGTCTATGTTTTATATGTTTATTTTCCTCACCTTCCAGCCTGAGCTTCTAGCTGAGGTTTGATGGAGATTGTTCATCCCTGACAGGCTGGCATGTTTCATATTCTGCCTGATGCGTCTGTGTTGCTGAAATTGGTTTGTGGTGCTGCTGCCTTTAACTGCAACAGCCTTTGGGCAAATGTTGCAGCGTGGTGTTTCTAAAGCCAAACCAGTTCCAGACAAACGGAGGGTTTTATTATCTTGTAAAATTCAGCTCGATAAAAAGCAGAACTCACAAATACTCAAGGGGGTTTTTGTCACAGGAAAACAGGCAATAAGTGTTACAATATAAATCTGAGACGAAAGAAAAAGAAAAAATCCAACCACTTAGTAGGATTATATTAACAAAGATTTATAAAAAAAAGTAATAAAAAAAAAAAAAATCGCACTACCACCAAGAATCCAAAGTTTCATTCAATAATCTTTCAGTATAAATAGATCGATAACACAAAAACCTTCACAACCAATTTATAAGTGAACTGAAAATCTCAATTTATATCTAAAAAAAAAAAAAAAAAAACACAAACAACCCTAATAACTGAAAGTCCAAAACTGTCCGTTCTTTTTATTTTTAATAAATATGTCCAAACAAGAGTTCCATATCCACCGAACTAAAAGCAAAAATCCTGGATGTCCAAAGTCCGTTCCAAAACAAAAAATCCAAACAACAAACAAGAGTGGTACCACCAAAAATCCCAAAATTTAAAAATAAGGTGTCTCCTTGCACTGGGAGGCGTCCTCTGGGTGCAAACTCTGATAAGTTTCTTACTTGGCTGAGCTGCGGTGCTGGGACAATCTTTTACTGTGTTTTATCTTTGCTCCTTTATTTTTAGACTTATTTTTAACAGACAACCAGACAAAAACTCCAGCCGCACAGACGTGTCAGTGCGCAACTTCCTCCCCGGTCAAGCCGCGCGCGCCGATGCACACGCCCCTTTTTATTAAGAAATTTCTCCTCACCAAAATAACCCAGCATATTAATTCCCATCATAGGGCTGGGCGATATAGAAAAAAAGCTTATCGATAAAAAAAAATGCATATTGATCGATATCGATAATTATTGAAAAGATTTGAAACCATATTTTATGTGCAGCTCTGCCTGGACTTTTTATAATATTGCTAAATGATTGAATTTTAATAAAAAACACTTCGACTTCGAATT
>NW_015152681.1:5045-6009 GCF_000732505.1 Cyprinodon variegatus | reverse complement strand
CTATCGATCGATATATATCGTTATTGAATTATCGCCCAGCCCTATCCCATCATCATTTTTTAACCAGTGGAGATTCTAAATAATATTACCAATGAACTAACTGCTCTACAACACAGTTTGTTATCGGTACACTTTAATGTACTTTATACAAAAAGAGTAAATAACATAATGGTTATGTTACAATCTTTTTAAGGAATAACTTCCCACTTTCACCGGTAGCCATGATGTTGCTTGTCAAAATTGCACAGTTATAAAGAGAAAAATAAATAAATAAATAAAAAAGTCGCCGCAACAAAAAATGTGATTTAGGATGAGGGTAAGTTCTACCATGAATTGTCAAAATCGATAATTTCATGGCCTCATATAATGCACTTGTATTTGTACTTGCCCTCTCAGATCTCAGTGCTGCATTTGATACAGTTGATCATAATATTCTTTTAGAAAAACTTTACTATTTTGTTGGAATTAAAGGAACAGCACTAGACTGGTTTAAATGTTATCTGACAGATTTCCATTTGTTCATGTTAAATCTTCTTAACGCTCCAGGGTTACCTGTGGAGTACCACAGGGATCAGTACTAGGAACAATTCTCTTTACTCCCTCTCTCTCTGTCATATATATATATATATATATATATATATATATATATATATATATATATATATATATATATATTTAACTTTTAAAAGCGTTGGCAACGAATTTCATCATCGTGTCGCGCTAATAATGTGTCATCCTCCGCCGCCGTCATCACATCCACTTGACTGAAACGGGGAAGGAAAAAATACGGCAGAGCGAGCCAGCGCTGCGGGTGCAGTGTTGCCAACTCGGCGACTTTTCAGACCCCTCCAGCAACTATTTTTCAAAAAAGCGACTAGCGACAAATCTGGGGACTTTTTACGGTGTCACTGGCTGCTTTTGGAGACTCTTACGTGAAAGCATGTATCGTTCCTACTCTGCCGTG
>NW_015152681.1:0-1046 GCF_000732505.1 Cyprinodon variegatus | reverse complement strand
ATTAAGGAAATCAGCCCTACAGAAATAATAAAGATCATGGAGTCAGATTTCACAGAGCAAAATACAGACGACCTCTCAATGTCACAAAATTACCTTCTCTTTTTGTCTAAAGGAAGGCATAAAACAGAGGGATGCCATGAACTTCCACTCCCCTTCAAAACGGACAAACCAGACCTACCAGAAAACAAACAATGTGCTTTTCACAGGCTCCATTCATTAATGAAACGTCTAAAGAGAGATGGGCAGTTCTACAATGAATGATTGTTCATTTCATGAATGAAATGATATCCAGAGGAGATGCTGAGAAGGTGCCAGAGTCTGAATTAGATAACCAACTATCATGGTACATTCCACATCACGGAGTCTATCACTCCCACAAACATGGAAAAATCCGTGTGGTTTTCGACTGCTCAGCACGTTTCCTAAGGTTTCTCCCACCAGAGAAACCTGTTAAGACATGTTGCTAATGAACCATAGAAGACATGTTGTCTAGAACATGTTGTTAATGAACCAACATGTCTTAGACGTAGTGTGTAGTAGTGTGGGTATTTTTTCTCGGTTTGCAAAACCTGCACTGCAAGAAATCTGAGAGGACTAAAAAATGTAGGTTTTGCCTCATGCATTCAGGCAATGTTTTGTTGATTATTCACATAATTTCTGAGGATACAAGATAGACATCAAAGACAAGATGTCTGATTTACTTAACTTTGCTTTAAGCTTTGTGATCACTAGTTATTCAAAGACATTCTTCCTCAGTGGTAACAAAAATATATCTGGGAACTTGGATTTGTCATAGATACTGCAACATCCATCCATCTATCCAGATTTTTCCCTTTCTCCGTATAGACTGTTACGCGCCTTTAGCGAGCATGCGCGTTTCCTGTTGCTTGCCCTGTGAATCGTGCCGCCTGCGCTGTGCGGAGATGCAGGGTTGACATCAGATAGCCCTGATGTCAACAGTCTGTTGATTTAAACTAAACTCCGCTGCAGTGCTGAAGCATCCTTCTACTGTTCTGCTTAAACCAGCAGCTTAGGACAGCGGGATG
>NW_015152680.1:37355-40691 GCF_000732505.1 Cyprinodon variegatus | reverse complement strand
TTCTATCGACACAGAGAACATCAGACTGACCTTTAAAAAACTGTTTATTAGAGGAGTAATGAACAGCCTTCCTCTAACAACCACAATGATGTCACAGATAAATTATTAAAAGGCAACTTCCTGCTCTTCATCTTTAAGATTTTTTTAACGATAAAGAGGAATTGAAATATTTTAAAAACTATATATATTAAAATGTAACTTAGGAGCTCCAAAACAAAAAGAAAAATCTATATAAATATGTCTGACTGATGCCTGGGTTTATTCCACTGATCTCTATTTATTCACTGGATTGCTGATTGCCTGAAAACAGTGAGGCAGCCGGCTGCCATATTGGTACTCCCCACTCCCACGGAAATGTGCCGTAAAAATGCCTCCATGTGCAGCATTTGGCTGCAGAAACCAGCAGTTTTCTGTCTGCAGGAAGACGTTTCACAGGTAATTTCCCAGTTAGTGGATGAACTAAACCACAAATCCATCTATACTCTAATGGATCCAATCGGATAGTCTTTAGCGTATCATTAGTCTGGCTAGATATTGAATATTTATTAATATTTTATTATGTTAGCATTATAAAGTCTTTACCCCTCTTTAATTGTTTGAATGCTTTTATTGCAGTGCTGTCAAAGAAGATTTCTGTCACCATTGGATACAAACAATGCAGTTTCAAAAGTAATGCCAAATCTTTGCATTGCAATATGAAATCTTTATTGCAAATAAAAATGTGTGCTAAATATCTAATAATAGTAAAAAACAGGAGACTGAACATAAAGCAGCAACAGCAATAACATAAAGACATCTGTGTAAAGTTAAATTCAAAAGTTGAAAACTTTTAAATCAAGTTATGCTAGCTGATTTCCATAGGCTCTCCTGCCTCCAGGGCTTCATTGTTGCTCGGAACCTCAAGTGAGAGCTGGACATCACCATCTTCACCAAAAAGCCCAGGAGATGATGTACTTCCTGTGGCAGCTGAAGAAGTTCAACCTACCAAAGGAAATGATGTTGCACTCTTACTCTGCCATCATTGAGTCCCTCCTGATGCCAGCACCAGGGAAAAGAGCAAGCTGCAGCATTTAATTTGCTCTGCAGAGAGGATAATTGGATGCAACCTTTCTTCTCTTCAGGAACTGTACACCTCCAGGACTGTGGGGCCAGCAGGAAAGATTGCAGGCGACACCTTCCACCCCGGACACAAACTCTGCCCTCTGGCAGGAGGCTGCGGTCCATCAGGACCAAAAACTTCCATTGCAAAAATTCCTTCTTCCTATTTGCAGCTGCCCTCAATAACAAGGCCAGGGTCATGTACTGACACTTTGGGGTTAATCTCCACAATCGTAAATTCTGTTTCAATTAACTTAATATTATATTTGGCCTTTTTTTATTTCAAATACATATCTTTATTCTTTATTTATGACAAATTTGTTTGTCCATGTTTAACACCTTTTTTTTTGTTCTGATTAGGATTTTATCTGATGACCAGGAGCAGCACAGCTGCTGTAAAACTAGCTTTGCAAATCAAGGGGACTAAATGGCAGGCGAATCATTGTTGTCGTTGGCAGATCTATTAGCTCTAGGTTTAGAGTAGATTACATCATCTGCAGGACAACAGGGGGCGCTGTTGAGAGAAACCAAATGCAGCTCAGAGTACTCTACTTCATCAGCTTCAACCTGCAAGAAGACAAGGAGAAAACTTGTAGTTTGTACATTTACATTTTTAAATCATCCTTCAAGGAGAAATAACTGAATAACTGATTATTTATTGAAGGGTTTGAATCAATTAGATTTTCAAAACTTAAATGTTTTCTAGCTGTAATAAAATTAAGGTTTGTGCTTAAATATACCAGAGAGATTCAACAGTTTTCAAGCTTGAAAAGTTCAGTTCAGGAGACTGGACATGAAATTTGAACCTTTTACAGTTTAAATTGCATTTTGTGAGGAAAATGTTCAAAAGATGGTTAGAAAACACAAAAATCCCATGATGCCTGTGCTAGTTTAAAGTGACAGACTCACCATTGCTACATCACCATTGCTTGTTTTCACTGGAGGAACTGAAAAAGAAGGGAAAAATTGGTTCTGATTTATATTTTAACTGTTCATGGCAGATAAATAAACATATTTTTGGACACCTGCAAAATAAGTTTTTGTGTTTTTTTGAGCAAAATACCAAAAGCTGAACTACAAAGGGTTAAAAAAAAAACAGAATGGATGTCATTTCAAGGAAAGGGAGCGAGAGTTGATCATTATTAATGCAATGAAATATTTTTTTTTATGAACTATTGCGAAACCGTTTATAAATACCCAAATGAACTAAAAATGTAAAAAATTGCTGATGAAAAATATTCAATTGTATATTCTGATAATTGCAGTATCAGAATATATAAATTGGTCCTTAATGTCCAAAATTATTATCATGGTTTATATGCCGGCCTTAGTTTTAGTTACAGTCTGTTGGTGAATCAACAGTGAAAACTAGAATCCTGTTTGTTTTCTACTAGTGATGGAAGCAAAGCAGATTCTGTAACTCACCTTTCTGCTGACCAAAGATTCTCTTCCTGAAGAAAATCAGCAGAGCCGTTGCTAATATGATGCTCAGGATGGAAAGACTCAGACCAACAATAAGCAGCGGACCTGCAGAGATGTTAAAATATTTACTGATTAATTCAAAGCTCAGAGGCCTGTTTTGTAAAAACATTCAACCAATGACATTCAATTGGTTTTACCCTTTGATTTTGAATGATCTATTAATAATTTATTCATAATCTACTGGTAAAATATCACAACTTATTTCCATTTGGCCAATTGTTCATGTTAGGTTGTACTCTGCTGTAAAATGCACATTTGATCATTAATGTTTTGGTTGAGCAGTACTGAGCTTTAAATAAAGACCAGTGCAAACAGGCACTAAGAGCAGTTTCAGAGTTGGGTCCATTGCAGTCCAGTAGACCATCACAGACACCTGTGTGAAACACAGCAGATTTACATGTGCCTGTTATTTGTATTTCTAGGTAAGCTGAAGTGGTTAACGTTATGAACAGACATTTTATGGTTGTGATTATAGGTTGTATAGCTCCATTGGGCAGAATGTATGGTTTTGCTTTCCTAAAGGGATTCCATTATTTTAACTGGAACTGCAGCTAAGTTAGTATAAAACATATGCAGTACAGTATTTCATCACAGCCACTTTTACACATAGCTGCTATTTGTGTTTTCGGAAAATGAAAAACTATTTTACAACCAATGCATGCATCTAAGTCTCCATTGTTAGAGTGTGCAATGCAAACATAAAAGAAACCCACCATCAGCACCATTAGGTCATAGAAGCTGGGTTCTTAGGTAAGC
>NW_015152680.1:20282-37330 GCF_000732505.1 Cyprinodon variegatus | reverse complement strand
ACATAAAAGAAACCCACCATCAGCACCATTAGGTCATAGAAGCTGGGTTCTTAGGTAAGCAAAACAAAAACACAAAGTTTCTGTCTTTATTTTAATGATAATCAAAGATTCGACTATCCGACTGACCCTCCTTTCCAGAACCCCGGAATAGACCTTACCAGGGGGGCTTAAGAGTGGGATTCCTCTGCAGCTGGAACACACCCTCAGGTCCCCTTTTTTAAATAGAGGGACCACCACCCCAGTCTGCCAAACCAGGGGAACTGCCCCTGATGTCCACACAATATTGCAGAGTCACATTTATCAACACAGCCCCACAACATCCAGAGCCTGAAGGTACTCAGGGCGAATCTCATCCACCCCTGGGGCCTTGGAGCTTTTTAACCACCTCAGTGAACTCAGCACCAGAGATGGGAGAACCCGACCCGGAGCCCCCAGGCTCTGCTTCCTCGATGGAAGACGTGTTGGTGGGTTTAAGGAGTTTTCGAAGTACTCCGCCCACCGACATACGCAGTCCAGAGTCGAGGTCAGCAGCACACCACCCCCACTATAAATAGTGTTTGTACTGCACTGCTTCCCCCTCCTGAGACGCCGGATTGTGGACCAGAATTGCTTTGAAGCCGTACTGAAGTCTTTCCCCATGGCCTCTCCAAACTCTTCCCACGCCCGAGTTTTTGCCTCAGCGACCAGCCGAGCCACCTGCCGCTTTGACTGCCGGTAATTATCAGCTGCTTCTGGAGTCCCACACGTCAATAAAGCCCGATAGGACTCCTTCTTCAGCTTGACAGCTTACCTCACCGGTGGTGTCCACCAGCGTGTTTAAGGGTTGCCACCGCGACATGCACCGACAACCTTGCAGCCACAGCTCTGAATAGCCGCCTCAACAATGGAGGCACGGACCATGGTCAACTGATACTCAATGTCCCCCACCTCCCTTGGAATATGTTCAAAGCTCTGCCGGGGATGGGAGTTAAAGCTCCTTCTCACGGGGGACTCTGCCAGACTTTCCCAGCAAACCCTCACAATACGTTTGGGCCTACCAGGTCTGACCGGGGTCCTCCCCCACCATCGGAGCCAACTCACCACCAGGTAGTGGTCGATGGAGAGCTCCGCCCCTCTCTTCACCCAAGTGTCTAAGACAAATGGCCCCAGGTCAGATGACACAACAACAAATTTGATCATTATCATCTACAGCCTAGGGTGTCCTGGTGCCAAGAACACATATGGACACCCTTATGCTTGAACATGGTGTTCATTATGATTAGTCCATGACAAGCACAGAAGTCCAACAACAGAACACCACTAGAGTTCAGGTCAGGCAGACCATTCCTTCCAACTACGGCTGCCAAGGTCTCACTGTCCTTGCCCACGTGAGCCTTGAAGTCCTCCAGAAGAACAAGTGAGTCCCCAGGAGGCGCACTCTCTAGTACCCCCCATGAACTGCTGTTCTGTGCATAAGTACAAACAACAGTCAGAACCCATCCCCCTACACATATGCGGTTCACCCTTGTTCACCGGGGTGAACGCCAACGTACAGGCACCAGGATGAGGGGCAACATGTATGCCCACTCCAAGTCGGCGCCTCTCACCTCAGGCAACTCCAGAGTGGAAGAATGTCCAGCCCCTCTCAAGGAGAGTGGTTCAGGAGCCAGAGCCATGCATCGCGGTAAGTCCAACTATCTCTAGCCGGAATCTTTCAACCTCGCGCACTAACTCAGGCTTCTTCCCCACCAGAGTGGTGACATTCCATGTCCTAAGAGTGAGCTTCTTCAGCCGAGGATCCGAATGCCAAGGCCCCCGCCCTGGACTGCCACCCATCACACATTGCACCCAACCCTTTGGCCCCTCCTACAGGTGGTAAACCCATTGGAAGGGGGACCCATGTTTCCTCTTCGGGATCCATGGGTAAAAGCTCGCCACCAGGCGCTTGCCAGCATGCCCCACCTCCAGGCCTGGCTCCAGAGTGGGGCCCTGGTGACCCGGGTCTGGGCGAGGGAACACTAGGTCCATTTGTCTTGGTCATCATAAGAGGTCTTTAGGCTGCTCTTTGTCTGGTCCCTTTCTAGATAAATAAAACAAATTTCTTGTATATACCATAAGATGTTCTGATTCTTAGGTCAGAGGTGACAAGGTCTTCAGAGAGATCTCCCTATTCTCCCAGGTTGGCTTCCAGCAGAATAGTAACTGGTTCGCTGTTTATTGACTAGAGTTAAATCATCTGCAGATAAATGGACTGAAAAGCGGCCATTTGACCGTTGACCCAGTTACAGGAGGTTCGGTAAAGATGGACAGGCTAAGGCAGGCTAAGGGTTCCAGGATCTGCCTAACCTCGGGCAGATGCCTAAGAATCTGGGCTCCACTAATGATGGCTTTTCAAACTTTTCCCCAAAAGGTTAACTCTACTTAGAGACGATTGAAATTATTAATAGGAGCTGTTGTGAAAAGAAAAACTGACCTTAGGCTAGATAAATTTAGAGTAGAGGATTTGAATCCGAGTTTGTTAAACCTGCTTTGTGGAACGGACCCCAGCTCTCNCATCTAAGTCTCCATTGTTAGAGTGTGCAATGCAAACATAAAAGAAACCCACCATCAGCACCATTAGGTCATAGAAGCTGGGTTCTTAGGTAAGCGAAACAAAAACACAGAAAGTTTCTTTCTTTTAATGAAAGTGTTACAGTAGGTCTGCATGGTTTTCTCCCGGTGGTGGAGCATGTAGGCTGAATGGAACCATCTAAAGGGGATCAGCACCAATCAACGCAACATTCAAGAGGGAGTCGCTCGCTAGAGACAAGAGACAGATGGTTTTGGCAGCTCGTGTTGTAAAGCCAAAGTCCTCTCTGAATTCTATTAACTCTGATTCTCCCAATGCTTACCTATTCTTTGTCCTCCTCCATGATTCAGATCCTGAAAAAAGCCTCAGAGCCCGGAGCTCCTCAATTCAGGTCTGATTATCACTAATAACAACTATTTATTGAGATGATAACATCTGAAGTGGCTGCAAACAGACTGTGTAAAAGGAGACAGAATTTAAATGAGGAGGAACCCCATGAGATGATGAAGAGGCTTCATCTATTAGAACATTTTTATTCTTCATCTTCACCTGCTGCCAGAAGATTTCGCCTAAATAGATACATTGATCCTCTACAATTCAAGAAATACATCTGTCACAACAGGATATGGCAAGCTATTTTGATATGTAGTAGTTAAACATGTATTCCTCATATGTGAAAAAACATTTTTTTTCTTGTCTAAATGATAATTTCAAACAAAACGAGAATCTTCCCATCTAGAATAAACATTCTGGATTTCTAGAACTGAATTATAGATCATCATATCACCATTGTTACTGGTCATTGTTTATATTATTTTGACGATGAAAAATGTATTTCAGATATAATAAATAAATATTTAGTCAAGCTGATAAATGTCAGAATGGCCACTTAAAATGTGTAAACATTTCTAGATATCCATCCATCCATCCATCTTCTTCCGCTTATCTGGGGTCGGGGCGAGGGGGTAGCAGCTTCAGTAGGGACGCCCAGATGTCCTTGTCCCCAGCCAGTTGGTCCAGCTCCTTCGGGGGAATCCCAAGGCCAGCTGAGAAACATGGTCCCTCCAGCATGTCCTGGGTCTCCCCCTTGGGCCTCCTCCCGGAAAAGACGTCACCACGGAGACGTCCAGGAGGCATCCTAACCAGATGCCCGAGCCACCTCAACTGGCTCCTCTCGATGTGGAGGAGCGGCGGCTCTACTCTGAGTCCTTCCCCGATTGTTGAGCTCCTCACCCTATCTCTAAGGGAAAGCCCACACACACTACGGAGAAAACTCATTTCAGCCGCTTGGATCCAGGATCTCGTTCTTTCGGTCATGAGCTTTGGGCCATGTTCCTTCTATGTTCCTACCCTCATAGATGAGGGTAGGAACATAGATTGACCGGTAAATTGAGAGCTTTGATTTTTGGCTCAGCTCTCTCTTCACCTAACCTCGGGCAGATGCCTAAGAATCCGGGCTCCAATGATGATGGCTTTTCCAACTTTTCCCCACAAGGTTAACTCTACTTAGAGACGATTGAAATAATTAATAGCAGCTGTTGTGAAAACAGAAACTCAGAAATCCCGACCTTAGGCTAGATCAATTTAGAGTAGAGGATTTGAATCTGTGTTTGTTAAACCTGCTTTGTGGAACGGACCCCAGCTCTCACTGTTAGCCTAAAACGCACCAAAAGACTCTCTAACCATGTGGATAATTTACATGANGTTTGTTAAACCTGCTTTGTGGAACGGACCCCAGCTCTCACTGTTAGCCTAAAACGCACCAAAAGACTCTCTAACCATGTGGATAATTTACATGAACATGGATAAACTCAGCTTCCCTCTATGTTCTGCTTCTGAGTCACAGAACCCCTTACTGTATATAAAACCCAGTTAGAGTTTGCAGAACCATCAAAATGCTGATGTCTGCAATTATGTTACCTTAAACAATTTGAATGTTGGGGTCACTAATAGCTTCATTAACAACTGATTTACAGAAATGTTAAAATATAAACACATTGAACTGATACTTTGCCTTTATGTCCGGCTGATGTTCTGCTCTGCTTGGTGTTTCCAGATGAAGAAAAAGATGAGGAGGAAGTGAAGGTTTCTGTTGAAACTGATGATGATGATGATGTAAAAGTTTCCAGAGTCCGGTTTGGTTCTGAGGTGGTTGAAGCTGTGAGAAATGAAACAGAATCAAAACAAATGAGTTTAAAGCTGACAATAATATTTCATCATCATGATACCAATGAAGATGTTTGTCTGCATGAGTCCCAGTTTGAACATGTTGGAGGATTTAGATCAGTTCAAAACATCTGAGCTACTATTTAAAGCCAGTTTCCTGTCTGAGGTCCTTTGGATCAGAAGAAGCTGTCGGTGAGCAGAGTTTTCTTTCAGAGACAAGAAGGAACATTTTCAGGAGGAAACTCACCTTCTGTCACAGTCAGATTAAAATCATCATAAAGACCCAGAATCCAAAGGGCACCCAGGCCACACCAGTACTTTCCAGAGTCTGATGGTTTTAGGTCTGTGATGCTCACATTCAGAACAGAGGAGAAATAACCAGTTCCTTCATACTGAATGCTGTATCTTCCTCTCTGATGTCTTTTTTCTTTTGTATCAATTATATTATTTTCTCCTTTACAGTTTTCCTTACAGAAGAACCTCCTAATGCCAACATTATTAAATTTACATCCAACTGTGATGTTTGTTCCTTCCATTCCTGTATAAGTTCTTCCAGCGTCTCCATCCTGCAGAGCTGCTGAGGAGATAAACAGTCAGTAATTACTGTCAGATTCAGCAGCTTGAAGAGAAAATAGTTGAATAACTTTAACTGAAGGTGTGAGAATAAATGTGCATTGATTCCAACATTTCTAACAGATTCTAGTGAATGCTCTAATCATCTTTTTATCTCAACAACTTTCTGATTTCTTTCTTCCACCTGGTTAAATCTGCAACTGAGCAAATATAAATGTAAAACATTAACAGGATTTATTTTTATTCTCTATTTTTGTAAAACCCCACCCTGTTCAGCAGATCGTATCTCTGCGTATGATATGACGTTTTAGCTATTGCTGGACTCTGTGGTTTCTGTTCCTGTTTAAGTTAAATTTGTAAAATAAAAAGCCCGCTATTTATGTTTATTTTAATAATCTTAAAATCATACTAAACTTTAAATTCTCTAAAGCAACATATATCAACCTCTACAAGACGTAACTGTAATGTATTAGAATTTAAGTTTGCATTTTAACAACTGACTTTATTTTTAAACTGATTTTACCAGAGAGACCAACAGGAAGCAGATACAGAGCAAGATATACTGATATAGAACTGACTTCTGACATTTGAACAATGTAGAAAAACTCACTGATACAAAGTAAAGGAACTGAAAGGATGAAGGATGAGAGCAGAAAAATATATAGAGCTAAAATAATGTACTCACTGAGGAAGAGGATGCAGATCAAAGTATAACAGACCTTCATCCTGAGCTGCTGATGGTTTCTAACTCTGCTTCTCTTCCTGCTTCACTGATAAACCAGGAACTTCTCTGNATGATTAGAGAATTCACTAGAATCAGTTAGAAATGTTGGAATCAATGCACATTTATTCTCACACCTTCAGTTAAATTTATTCAACTATTTTCTCTTCAAGCTGCTGAATCTGACAGTAATTACTGACTGTTTATCTCCTCAGCAGCTCTGCAGGATGGAGATGCTGGAAGAACTTATACAGGAATGGAAGGAACCAACATCACAGTTGGATGTAGATTTATTAATGTTGGCATTAGTAGGTTCTTCTGTAAGGAAAACTGTAAAGGAGAAAATAATATAATTGATACAAAAGAAAAAAGACATCAGAGAGGAAGATACAGCATTCAGTATGAAGGAACTGGTTATTTCTCCTCTGTTCTGAATGTGAGCATCACAGACCTAAAACCATCAGACTCTGGAAAGTACTGGTGTGGCCTGGGTGCCCTTTGGATTCTGGGTCTTTATGATGATTTTAATCTGACTGTGACAGAAGGTGAGTTTCCTCCTGAAAATGTTCCTTCTTGTCTCTGAAAGAAAACTCTGCTCACCGACAGCTTCTTCTGATCCAAAGGACCTCAGACAGGAAACTGGCTTTAAATAGTAGCTCAGATGTTTTGAACTGATCTAAATCCTCCAACATGTTCAAACTGGGACTCATGCAGACAAACATCTTCATTGGTATCATGATGATGAAATATTATTGTCAGCTTTAAACTCATTTGTTTTGATTCTGTTTCATTTCTCACAGCTTCAACCACCTCAGAACCAAACCGGACTCTGGAAACTTTTACATCATCATCATCATCAGTTTCAACAGAAACCTTCACTTCCTCCTCATCTTTTTCTTCATCTGGAAACACCAAGCAGAGCAGAACATCAGCCGGACATAAAGGCAAAGTATCAGTTCAATGTGTTTATATTTTAACATTTCTGTAAATCAGTTGTTAATGAAGCTATTAGTGACCCCAACATTCAAATTGTTTAAGGTAACATAATTGCAGACATCAGCATTTTGATGGTTCTGAAAACTCTAACTGGGTTTTATATACAGTAAGGGTTTCTGTGACTCAGAAGCAGAACATAGAGGGAAGCTGAGTTTATCCATGTTCATGTAAATTATCCACATGGTTAGAGAGTCTTTTNAACAGACCTTCATCCTGAGCTGCTGATGGTTTCTAACTCTGCTTCTCTTCCTGCTTCACTGATAAACCAGGAACTTCTCTGAAGGATGGAGTTCCTCCTCTGACCACTAGAGGCCAGTCTCCTATGTGTTTAAGCCTTAGACTTGATGGTATGTGTTTTTTCACACTTCTGATATCTTTGCTTTGTGGCACGAAGCAGAGTTGCGTAGATGGAAAGCTCTTATACAAGTGATAATAAGCCTGTTTAATTAATCAATAGACCTGATTTAAAACTGGATTACTCAATGTTTGGTCCCTGAACTCATGACAAACATAACAGCATCAGGGTATCTGATGTGTTTCTTTGTATTTAATTAGAAAGAGTAAAATAATGGATCAGGAAACATTTCTTGTTAAGGTAACTGGAGAAAACATCTAAACCAGTAAAAGGGAACTTTTTATGGTTATTCAAAACCATTAAAACCGTTTCCTTCAGTTTGCTAAGCTGAGTAGAGGGGATACATTTCTGCTTTTCTTTCTTTGGCTCTGTAAATAGCACTATACAACATATTAACAAATAGAATCATAACAGTATAAAAACACTTTAGAAAAGACAAAAAATAATTAAAAGTCCAGGTTTATTTTTTGTACATAAATCTTGCTCTTCTGAGGCTGTGAAGGTAAATCTGTGTTCTGCATGCTCCAATATTTGGTCACAAACCTAAAAAAATCTATGTACTAGTTTAATTATATATTTTGTAATATATATATATATAAACTACTTATTTTCTGAGAATGTGTTTATTTAAGAGCAACTATGCAAAATAACAAACATCTAGAAAAAGTAGACTATATTCTATTATTTTCCATGTGAATCCCAGATTGTTCATTCTTCTTTGCCTGTTGTACAAACTGCTTTAAATCAGTCCTAGCTGTCTTTATCCATGCTGGATCAGATCCTGACATTTAAAAAAAGAGGAAGGAAAGCAGGATAAAGCCTTAGCCTCGCTCCATGCAGTTAGCCTCGCTGCATGCAGTTAGCCTAGCCTTAAAGGGGAACACCGTGTCATCCGTGTGCGCCGGCTAACGTTCATTCTTCCTGTCCGCTGAACTGCTGCTAGTTTTACTCACATGCCTGGAAGATGTCTAGTGCTGCTACCACAGATGATCTCGCTCTCGAAATGAAATTGAACGAGGGCGGAAATATGTCACCAATCGGACGAAAAATGAAATGACGCTTTACTAATCATTAAAGATTAAATATTGATTCTGCACATCTAAAAAATATATATTAATATATAAAAAATATCTAACATTTTTATTTGAAAAAGGTTTTTTCTTTTATGTCTTAATTAGGGTCATTGTATGGGTGGGGCAGCACCCTAGCGCCCTCTATTGGTCACTGATTGCAAGTCATCCAAACAGCTTCTCTCCGTCAATAAAGACTAAAGCAATCGCTGTCGTTCAGTGCGGTTGGGAATGTGTTCAGTACCTCTGCATCATTCCAGGTCCTGGACTGGTAGTAAAGGAAGCAACCAGAGCCAAACTGTGTCCAACCAGGAGGACAACGAGTGGGACAGACAGCAGCTGCCATTAAACCCAGATGGTAACCAGTAGAAAATATTCAGGAAACAGAAGGCATCCTATAAAAACCAGTAAACCACCATGTTATATAGCTTTATAACTAATGACAGAGACATGAGGACATGTTTGACCAATTTTCATGTTTATGTATTTAGCAGACGCTTTTATCCAAAGGGACTTACAAAGTACTTTGTGTGCAGAGCTACGATGTTTGGCTTTATTCATCAGGAGATATTGTTGGTTTAGTTTAGTTTACATCTCTCCAACTCATCCTTATAAAATTCAGCTTTAATCAGAAACTTAAAGGAATAGTACACCCAAAACATGATTAGCCTTCATTTTCTACTCACCCCCATGCTGAACAACACTCTGGAGTACTTTTTTGATATCTCAAATGCATCTGGAGATCTGGGAGGCTTCTTGCTGTCTGCTGACATTCAAATAATGGAGGTCTATGGCGCCCGAGGCAGAAAGGTCCATAAAAGTCCACAAAAAACATGTCAATATTCCTCCATACTGCTCTTCCAATGTATTCCAAGTGTCCTGAGTGAGTAGCATCCAGAATTTACTCGAAACGAAGTCATTTAGAATGTTTTTAGAGCATAAACAGTAGTGTATAGGATTTCCTGAAAGCGCGCACATGCGCGATCACGACGCTACGGAAGCCGGCACACCAAACCAGATGAAAGTGCGCATTCAGCGTCTGCTCTGCCAATAATGCAAGTGTAGAAGAAGAAATGTGCTGTTTACCTGTGCAAAGAAAGAAACAACGAAAGAAAAATGTCTGAGGACTTCAGTGTTGAGGAAGAGCATGAGTTCTTTGCCGAGCTGAATGCGCTGGTTTGGTCTGCCGGCTTCCGTAGCGTCGGGATCGTGCATGTGCGCGCTTTCAGGAAATCCTATACACTACTGTTTATGCTCTAAAAACATTCTAAATGACTTCGTTTCGAGTAAATTCTGGATGCTACCCACTCAGGACACTTGGAATACATTGGACGAGCAGTATGGAGGAATATTGACACGTTTTTTGTGGACTTTTATGGACCTTTCTGTCTCGGGCGCCATAGACCTCCATTATTTGAATGTCAGCAGACAGCAAGAAGCCTCCCAGATCTCCAGATGCATTTGAGATATCAAAAAAGTACTCCAGAGTGTTGTTCAGCATGGGGGTGAGTAGAAAATGAAGGCTAATCATGTTTTGGGTGTACTATTCCTTTAACATCTCTGATATTTTTCATTGTCTCTTATTTTCTTTGATGAACCTTGAAGCTTCATCTCCAGATGAAAATATGACTTATTTTTCTCATGCCTAGCCAGACTTTCATATTCTACAGATGTTTCATTAGTCGATGATTAAAGAACTTTTGTGCCTTTGAATTCTTTAAAATTGACTTCAATAAAAATTATTTAATATTACATATTTATAAAAGGTGTGATTGTGAAGTGTTGGAATAATTATGTATAGGATACTTAATATTTTTTATGATGTATAATGTGTGACATATTACTGTTCCAGAGAGGTGTTGCACAAGCAGTACAGGTCAACTCTCAGGAAGTATTGCTCAAGCTTAACAAAACCAGGAGGTTCTCGGATCATTTGACCGCAAGACATTTAAATCCAAATTGACCTGTTCACTGAGGCTGCAAACTGAATTGTATTTCTTGTTTCCTATTCCTTTAGTGTAAACTCAGCTTGTGTAACTAGGGACCCCCCCTCTGACTTTAATAAATAGCGAGGAGAAAGCTGAAGACTGGCAGAGTGGGTAGGAGATTTGTAAACTCCGCAGTCTCTTCCTACTCTCCTCGCGAGTAAAACTAAATTAATTGTCTCTGTGCCTTCTTTCTTTCCCTGTATGTATGATGTTTTAGATGCTTAGACCTGACATGAAGCTATATGAAGAAAGAGAACAAACCTGCCTCCCTGAGGCCTGTGAAAACAGAAACACAGCTTGAACCAGAAACCCGTTGGATCTTTTGTCTCCCTTTCCTGATTTTGGTCCAAAGTTTCTCAGTTTTCTACTGTTTGCTCCACATTAATGAGCTCAGGTAGTAATCAAGGTTAATTTCACTCACAGCTTCTACAGTCAAGAGGCTGAAGACAGAGCCCATCTGAGCTATCTGAGGACAGACAATGTTTAAAGGCCTGATTTGATATAGATCCTCATAGATGGGTTAAATACAGTATAAAGGACTTCAAAGACCATGTGAGCCACAGAGGGGTGGAGAGAGAGGCAAAGCACAACAAAGACATACAGACCTAAAAAAGAGTTTTTAAAACATTTGTCTCTGTGGCCTTATTATTGTAATTTAAAGTGGACATCATTCATTGTGACCAAGCCATAAAAGTTAGATTGTCTGGAATATGTTGTTCATGGTGGGGTTCTTTATTTCCATACTATAAATAAAGCAGTTAAAGATAAAAGAACTTTCTAAATCCAGAGATCTTGAGCCATGTTCGGACCTCAGACGGTTCTGCACAGCATCAACAGCACCGCGCTATTTTGTCACTGTGGCATTTCCAACTAAATTCTAACTTTAACTTGTTTTATTGCTTGCAGCTGCAGTGCTGAGATGTTGGTTTTGTAGTAGCTGTAAAATAAAAAGTGGAACAGTATTTGTGAACCACATTTTAGCTCCCTGAGGGTAGATGAGGGCTTTAAACTGCCACAAACTGAATTAACATCTACATCAGACATCCCCAAAGTCGGGTCCTGGAGGGCCGCTGTCCTGCAGGTTTTAGAGGTTTCCCTGCTTTAGCATAACTGATTCTGATGATTGCAGTTCAGCTAAAGCCTGTTAATCAGCTATCGATGTTAATCAGCTGTGCTGGAGCCGGGAAACCTCTAAAATCTGCAGGACAGCGGCCCTTCAGGACGGACTTTGGGGATGCCTGATCTACATGGTTATTATTTTTACAGCAGTGACTGGGATGAACTTTTCTTCCTGCATACAGTCATAACTAGGGGTGAGTGTTGGCATGGATGTTGCAATAGGATGATTCTCATTATACTTGGGTCAGTGTTGGGTGCTGGATCTGCTTTTCCCTCTAGGTGGAGCCATTAGGCTTTTGTCTGTTTGGAGGGCAGTTTCTGCGCACCGATGTATTGCCAAATAAATTTTTTCCAACACCCCATAACTATCCATTCATTTGTTGTGAGGTTTGATCGGAATAACAACTAAACATCAAACAATGCAGAAAGAATAATCTAAAAACCAGAAAACACCGAATTAGATTTTGGTCCGATTCGACGGAAAATCGTGTCGGACGGGGTCATGGCGATTAGTGCTTATTGAAAGTCAATAGGGATGACGCGATTTTAGACAAAGAGGCAGCGTTGCTCCGACTGAGATAGAGCCCAGGTCTATTTTAGTCAGACTACGCAGCAATTCAGCAGCAATTTCATGGGTCTGACAGAAACACATCTGCTTTGGGGGAAATACAAAATAAAATCTGTTAATAGCACAGGAAACTCGCACATCATGTATTTACCAGGAGGGACAGACTGATGCAAAAACATTGAATAAAAAAAAAATTGAAAAGTTCCCCATGATAGGAGTTTAGGAGGACAGAAAATGGATAAAGTAGTGATCCGCTTTGAGCCTCACAGAAACCATTATAAGGACAGAGCAGGTCAACGCAGCGTATCTCAGCGTCTTGAACTGAATTAACCTGTGTCAAGTGGCACAGATGCACCGATTGATGTAATTGGGAGAGAATACTGCAATTTTTTTATATTTTTCAAAATAAAACATCACTCAGACTCTGATCGTCGATAAATTATATACATACATACATACATACATACATATATATATATATATATATATATACTTTTATACTGGTTTAAGGGACCCAAATGCAGAGGCAGAGAGGCTGAGGTGATTTCTTGTAGTTTTAATGCCAACAATAATAACAAAATCCAAAAAATTAATTAAAAATGTGACACAGACCAGAACCATGGAGACATCAGAGGAAAACACAAGGAGCCAGGGAGAGACGAGGTGAGCAGAGAACAGCGACAACATGGAGTGACACCAGAGGGAGAAAATATATAGCTGACCGAGACAATGGCAGGGCTAACGAGCTGATGAGGAGCAGGTGTGAGAGGAGACAACGAGGGAGGCAAGGGGAAAGGAACACACACAAGAGGGCAACAGGGGAAAACTACAGAAAAACCTGAGAACTAACATAAATCTAGAAACTACAACAAAATAGGAACTAAACCAATAAAACTAGGAAACATGGAGCAAAGTAAAGGACAACAGAACCAAAACCATGACTCTATGTAAACAGGATGCTAATATCCAAAGGCACATATACTATATAAAGATTATTATCATGTTTGTAAAAAGCTTTTTTGTTGTAGTTTTTTTTTACTTTTTGAATTTCTTAGTATTTGTCTCATTGTCGATGGAAATGCACATGATATTATTAGTTCATTCTGAGTGTAATCTGTTCTCTGTTTTTATAATAACAACCCAAACAATCAAAGTGTAACCTATTGAATGTTTTTTCCTGTATATGTTTTCTTGTATTAAAATGATTTAATCAGATTCAAATCCCAGGTTTAAACCTGATTTATTTATTTGATTAAAAAGGCTTATTGGGTGAATTCCAGGTAATAAAGAGAAGGTTAGAGCTTCTGCAGGGTTATTGGTTGAACTCCCTCACTTGGCCTTGGAGGCAGCGTCACTCTAACGCTGGGGGCAGATGGCCTCCCTCTCAGGCAGCAGCTGTTTACCGGCTGGACGCTGAGTCTCACTCAGCTCTCAGCAGGAAACCAGCCAGTCAACTCCTGACGGCTCGCTCCCTGGTAACAGGAATAGGATCCTAGTTTCTCTGTGATGTTTCCGCAGTTAATCCATCAGGATGTGAATCATTGCAGGTAGGCCATGAAAATATATTTCTATTTGCATATTCGCAAAATATTCACCTGTTGCTTGTTGTTGGTGTTTCTGCATGAACTTTTTAAAGTATATTTTACAAAGACATTTAAAATGACCATTCTTGTTGATATCCTTTAATGTTTAAGTCTTAAAGAGAGAAAATGTCTCCATCTGAAAGTGTTCTGGTGCTTTAATCTAATCTGAGAATGACTCACCTGCTAAAGCTCCTCTAATTCCATTTGCTGACTGCAGGATCGGCCTTAACAGCTTAATTTGTCTTTACAGAAAGCTAATGCTCACTGCAGCTACACTGGAAAATAATGTAATCTCAATAAGTCATTTTTTTTCTTAAAATAAGTGTTTTTTTTCTTGAATTGAGGAGGTAAGTGTGAAACTTTGCCAATGGAACAATTTATATTTAAAAAAACAAAAAAAAAAAACAATTGCATTGTCTCATTATAAGTGGATATGATCTAATTATCTTATTTTTGGAGTAGAAAATTTCATTCCATTGGCAAATCATCTTATTTATCTACTCAAATTGCGGGTAAATAAACTTAATTTAAGAAATCTTGACTTATTTCTAGATAGTTTTTGCAGTGTAGAGTCATGCTATCAGCTGCACATGAATTAAATGTCTAAAAAGTTTTTTTAAATATGAGAAGGTAGCCTGAACACTACAAAAACAATCAAGAAAATAAGTAAAAATGTCTGAAATTAAATGTATTTAGCCCTAATTTGAGCAGGTAAAAGAGATCATTAGCAAATGTAATTAACATTTTTACTCTGAAAATTAGATAATTAGATATAATGCAATAGTTTTTCTTCTTTTTCTTTCCATTAAATGTAAATTATCTTGTTTGATTGGCAAAGTATCTCACTTACTTCTTCAATTCAAGACAAAAAGCATTTTAAGAAAAAATGACTTATTGAGATTGACATTTTTTGCAATGAAGTGATAAAAAGAAGAGGCCGAGTGCTTCAGCAGTTCACTCTTATTTTATTTAGTTTTATTTATTTAACACTGAATTAATTCCGGTACAGCATTTCTGAATGCATTTGCAGAATGAGTAAAAGAGCTTTTCTACTGAAGGTCGTTACTGTTATGTAGGGAGAATGTCTATCCTGTTACTTTTATTGCCGTGTAGGTGTTTGTTTCCTTCACATTGTTCAGCAAGCAGAGCACCAAACCATCTGCTTAGAACAATGCATCGGGAAAATGGCGGCGTGAAGCCAGCAGGTCGTTTCCTCAGCTGCATCCGCTTCTTGAACAAAACAGACAAACTTGGAAGGGAAGCTGAGTTTTGCTTTCCGGAATGCTCCATTCGGACATGGGAAAAGGCAATGCCAGGATTTAATTCCTCCTCAGCAGTTTCATGCTCACTAACAGAGTTTTTCAGTTTTTTTCAATGCAGGAAGTTTAAAAACAATCCAAGAAATGTATTTTTGAGTTTTCCTCCTTACAGTCGTGATAAAAAGCTAAAAAAGCGTCTCTTTGGTTTTGCAGGTGCACATCAGGAAACAGTTGAATGACTCTGGAGCTTCCTCTGTTCATCCAGAACGCTCCAGCTTCCCTCCTTCAATGAACAAAGCAAATTCATGTTCAAAGCAGGAGTGCAGCACAGAAGCAAACCCCCCCGATGATGGCTGTGTCTTCCCTCTATGTCACAGAGGAACCCGGAGCTAACCTCTCTGAAGCGGATCTCTGTGCTCTGAAGAACAATGTTCAATACGAAGTCATCCCGTCTGTTGTGTGCTCGGTTTGCCTTTCATTCGGCCTCATCTACTGCTTTTTTGGTACGTCTCCACACTGACATTAAATGCAAGAATAACGGAGTCACATAACAGCAGAAGCTGCTATAAATGTTTCATTAGCCCACCTGGTGGCTTCAGTGGCCTGTGGCAGGTGTCTGCAGGTTACCAGGGGTTTAGAGTGGATAAGCCCAAAGCTGGAAGAGGCAGATGGGTTTCTAAATTTCGTACAGACAGTGTTCATGAGATACCACCTGTTGCCGTGGATGAAATCCCACTGATGTCATAGCGCTGAAGCTGAGCGCAGCTCATCCAGTTTTTAATGGGGATTTTCTATTTAATGTGCATGCAGAGTAATGTGAAACAAACATTTCCTTCTCTGGTTTCACTCAGAGGAGATGTGAGGAGAAGTTCAGAGCCAGTGAACCCTGACAGTGTGTGAAACACATGCAGCCAAAGCGTGGTGGATTTAAAATCAAACTGATATAATTTATCAGGCTTTTTTAAGGGAGCTGATTGGTTCATTTCATTAAACTCTTCACTGCAAAAAAAATAAAATCTAAAGAAGTCATTTCTTCTTAAAATAAGGGCATTTTTTCTTGAATTAAGGATTTAAGTGAGACACTTTGTCAACAGAACAAGACAATTTACACTTAAAATAAGAAAAAAACAATTGCATTGTCTTATTTCAAGTGCATTTTATCTAGAACCTTATTTTAAGAGTAAAAATACTAATTCCATTGGCAAATCAACTTATTTACCTGCTCAAATTAAGGGTAAATACCCTTAATTTGAGACATTTTTACTCATTTTGAGATCATCTTTGCAGTGTTGTCAAGCACAGGCAGTAAACAGAGAAAGTTTTTGTTATATAAAAGCGTTCCTGCTCCTTTCCGTTTCCACTCGAAGTCTTCAACTCCAATCCAAGAAGGAATGAATGTGCAACTTATAAATAAAACAACCTAAATATTTGTTTTGTTATTTCTATCTATAGAGAGATAAACAAAAATATATAGAGCAAAAGTATGTTAAGGAAAGCTCTGTGATTCCTGTTAAAAAAGGTTAATTCAAAATGTTGAATTGAAAAATCTTCCTGGATGGGAAGCGAAATGTCTTCAAAGTTGGAAACAAAGTCAAGTGGATTGTTTTTACCATTTTTTGGACTGACTATGATTCGGATGACTGAGATTCTTCACCAACATGTTGAACGTCGCAATTAGATAAACTAGTTTGGAAAACATTAGTTCTGACACACCAAATTTAGGAACTCCAGCTTAATTAAAAAAAAAAAAAAACTTATTTACAAATTAACAATCTTAGAATAATAACATTTATTTTCAGTTTAACTTGAATATCATTTTTTTTCCACTAGGGACTAAAAGATAAGGGAAAAAAAGCAATACATAAAACTGTGAGAAGCTTCAAAGTTAATAATTCATGTTCTGCAGGCAGCTCAGGATATCTAAAGGATGAAATTATTCTTTTCTGATCCCCAAAGGCTGCAGTGATCAGCTTAGTTATGAAGCCGTTATGGTAAAAAATGCTTGGATCAGAGGCCAAAGTTTCCTATTTATAAATCCAAAGAAAAAAAAAACCTGGCATTATGATTTAAACACAAAGTAACTGGATGGAAACCCAGAAATC
>NW_015152680.1:18190-19575 GCF_000732505.1 Cyprinodon variegatus | reverse complement strand
TGCGATTGATTAGAGGCGCTGCGATCAGCTGCGGCCGCCCAGCAGAGCCGCATCGTGAAGCAAACATGCTGCTTCCACCTGCAGGGGAACCTGGAGGTAAAAAAGTTTGAGCAGTTTTAGCCGCTTCAAATCAACTTCAATCTGGAGCAGATCAGTTATTCAGGCAGGAAGTCAGTTTAATGAAAAACAATACAAATTTTTTATAATTTATTTTTATTGATCTCATAACTTAAAAAATTGTGCAAAAAAAATTTAAATCTAAGTAATTATTTTCTTGAATTAAGAAGTTAACTGATATACTGGTACCTTGCCTATGGAATAAAGCAATTTACATTTAAAATGAGAAAAAAACAACAGCAGTCTCTTATTTCAAGTGAATAATATTTAATTATATTATTTTAAGAGTAGAAATGCTCATTCCATTGGCAGATAATCTTATTTACCTGCTCAAATTAAGGGTAAATACACTTAATTTAAGACGTTTTTGCAGTGTGCATTTAGTCCATCCCCTTGGGGAGCCGTGGGCTGCCATTGTGCGGCGCCTGGGGATCATTGTGGGATTCAGGGCCTTCACTCAGAGAGCCAGAGTGGAGACTGTGCGGATTGAACTGGGTACTTGCATCCTTTTTAGAGCACAAGCGCACTACTTTAACCACTAGACAACACTCCCCTACAAATAGGAGTCAGTTGAGTTTACAAATAAAAGACTACATTAACCAGGTTTTTGTAATAAAATCATGTTCATACAGTTAATCAACAGCGGTAATAGATATGGACATTAAATCGGAAGAGTAACTTAAAAAACTAAATATTTGAACTCATTAACCTATGATGGAGAGAAAATACATATGGTGATTAAACAAGGAGCAGGCATGCAAGACACTGGTAGGTTCAGTTAAATAAACACTCTGCTTGTTTATCTCTTCACTATTTAAATTTGCTCCTCTGCAGCAGCGGCTCCTCAGTGGCGCGTACACGCAGCTTCCACACCCAAAGGAACCAAGGCGGTGGACTGAAAGCTTATTCTCCATAACATAAATTAATTTATGCCTATGCTTGTGTTGTGATCAGAATAGATAAAACTATGGTTTTATAAAGGGGCCCACAGGGGCCAGTGCCCCATAGAACTGTTCTTGCCCTCTGTTATGGCCCCTCTACTGAACACATAACACTAAATCAATCTCCTATGGTGATATGTGCTGACAGAAGAGAGTGTAGCTGACTGAACCCGTGGTCCACGTTAATCTTTTTGGTTTTATCAATAATTTGGAAATAAAATCGTGTCCCTTTAAGTTTCAGACATAGTTCGTAGTTTATAGTTTTAATCTGTTACATGCAAGTTTGGCTTTCTGGCTCACTTAATTCACAGCACAATGAGTTGTTGC
>NW_015152680.1:15730-17487 GCF_000732505.1 Cyprinodon variegatus | reverse complement strand
ATCAAAAACATAATTAATGTGCACAAATAAGGAATAGTTGTATCAACCATATACATGGAAATAGAGTTTTATGGGGCCCCCAGGAACTTTTGGCCCTAGTATTGCTTAATGGTAAATCCCTGCTTGGCCCTTTGTGCTCAAAATAATTAATGTGGCTTCAGTAAGATTTTAATATGAAGTTAATATCCACAGCTGCAGCCTGATCAGGACACTGACTTGTTTGTTTGTTTTTTTTTCCCAGGCTACCGCTGTTTCAAGATGGTCATGTTCTTCTCAGGGTTTATGTTTGCATCATCAGCTGTGCTCCTGTTCTACCACAATGAGCCTGAATTTACCAGTCAGCTGAGAGAGGACACCAAGGCGGGCATCGGCCTGGGAGTCGGGGTGCTGTTTGGGTTGTTCACCATGCTGGTCTCCACGTTGGGTCTCATCCTCAGTGGCCTGCAGCTTGGATGCCTCCTCTCCCTCCCCTTGCTCGTCGTTGTTGCACAGTTTCACAGCCTGACTCCAGTGTGGGTTCCTCTCTCCGTCACGCTGGCTGCCAGCATCGCCGCCACTGTCTTCACTCTGCAGTGGCAGAGGTTGTTCAGCATTTTCTACTCCTCTGTGTTTGGCGCTACGACCGTGATGCTGTGCGTGGACTACATGGTGGGGGCGTTTGTGCTGCCTCACCAAGTGTACTACATATTTAGTCAAGTGGCTCCAAGAAAATTCTGCTGGTTTAACTGGGCCATCACTGGGATCTGTCCTGTTCTGAGCATCATAGGTGTGCTGGTGCAGTGGTGGTTTACAGCAAGAAGAGTTTCACACACTGAAGGTGAGTTTAGTTCAGTCTGAGCTAAATAAGTTCACAACTTGAACTTTTTCGTATTGTGTCACAATATGATATCTGAGATAAGCCAACGAAATATAAGATATGATAAGCTGCAAAATATGCACTTTGAACAACATTGCTTGTAAGATATAAGGAAAAAATCATATGTGCAAACATTTTCACTTCCAGAGGTCAGAGAGAGGGGAATAAGTGGGGGTACCATCTTTGGACAGGTTGCCAGTGTATGATGGAGGATAAGGGCCAGGCTAACCTCTCAAAACACACCGTTTTATAGCGTTTACAACTAATAACTCAGAATGCATAAAAATTACACTGGTAAAATGTTTACAATATAGACATGTTGGAAAGCTTAGATTCTCCACAATTCAACCACCAAGTTCACTTTATGGACCCAGCGAGCACCAAAGCACAATTAACACAGATATAGCAGCATGTCAAAATGTAAACATGACAAAGCAGCAACAACAAGCAAGCAGGTCTTTATTACTGCTGTTCAAAAAAGACCAATTATTTTCTAGGATAAAAGAAACAACTTTGAGTCACTGTGAGGGACCGAGCCAAAAAATCAGAGAAGCACAGGGAAGTCATTGATGAAAAATAGGTAACAAATTTATTTAGCAAAACTAAAGTTCAAACTTCAAACAAGACTGGGCACATCAAGGAAAACAAATGACAAAAGTCAGCATAAATCAAACCTGACACAGGAAAAGACCCACACCAGGGAAACATATATATATATATTGATCAGACCATTTTGAAACAAGAGGGAAACAAAATATATTTTCCTATAGAAAACTGCAACAAAAGACCAAACTAACAGTGTTGGGTACGTTACTTTGAAAAAGTAATTAGTTATAGTTACTAGTTACATGTCCCAAAAAGTAACTGAGTTAGTAACTGAGTTACTCCACAATAAAAGTAA
>NW_015152680.1:9639-14459 GCF_000732505.1 Cyprinodon variegatus | reverse complement strand
TTGATCTGAAATATTTATTTCAACTCTGCTTCCCAGATTCACAGAAAAAACTGACCAAACATGAAAGGAAGCAAAAAAGTAAAGAAAGGAGAAGACCCAAAACCTACCGTCAGCGCAAGCCTCCCCCCTTGAAGCGATACGCTGGAGATGTCCTCGCACCGGTAAGTTACCAAAAAAGGAAAAATGCATAAAGGTCCTGATTCTGTTTCAGCTGTTTGATGCTTTAACAGCAATCCCCTCTGCTTTCCGTCTTCCAGAGTTACCTCCACAGACTCCAGGAGCGTCAGATGGGAACAGGCTCCTCCACCAGCAGCGTCAGCACAATCACACACACTTTGATTGACTTTAACTTTGAGACGGGCTCCATGGTGCCCCTCACTGCTGCCTCACCAATCTTCACAGTCTGAACATTCAGGATCAAGCAGCTGAAGGATCATCTCTGGAGAAGCAACAAAAGCTGCAGAAATATCAGCTGCCAGCCTTATCGGATGATTATTTAACCGATGCATCGTTCCTCATCCTCTTAATAGTTCATGGAGAGTTTAATTCTCACAACTTTTGTATTCAGCTTATAATGTTTTTTTTCTTTCATGTAAATAATTCAGTTTATTATTTATGCTTGTAGCGACAGTGGAGAGGAAAAACTCCCTTTGAACAGGAAGAAACCTCCAGCAGAACCAGGCTCAGTGTGAGCAGCTATCTGCTGAGGCCCACTGGGGTTCAAGGAGACAGAAGCAGACATAGAAAAATAAGAAACACAAAACAAACAAACCAACACATCTTCTTCATCGTTGTTAGAGCAGTCCATGGTTTTCATCCAGGTCCAAACCACGTTATATTTGGAGAATGTTCAGGATTATGGAGGACCAACTCTGCCATATTTGAAAATAAATACAGAAATAAATAAATGCTCAATAAATAAATAAGCATACAATTAATTGCCACCAAAAATACAATAAAAAAATAAATGTAAGTAGAAATTAAATTATACAGTGAGACATAAATGTATATAACTCTTTTAATTAGCTTCTTAATTTTAAGTATTTATTTATGTGCATGTTATATTTTTGTCTGTTTTATTCTTCCTTTGTATTTTTTTACCCTAGTTATTTCTTTGCTGCTGTTTATTTCTTGCCTTCCCTTTTTACATTTCTGTCTGCATTTCTGCCTCATTATGCAAATGAGGAGGGGGCGTGTCCTAGAGAGTCAACTTCTGCTCATTGGTTGGCGGTCCATCTTCTTAACTCACAGAGCTCAGAGTACGAAGTTAAATGTTCTCTTCTCTGTTGCTGTTGTTCAATAAAAGTACGTTTTAAGATCATTTGAGGCGAGAACGTTATAGTTTTAAGCATCACCATATGGCCCATTCACAGATTTAATGCGTAATTTAAAAGAAAATGTTCCGAACTTGAGAGGCTTGCGGCAACCGGCGGAGCTCCGAAGCTAACGGCAGCCCGTCTGCAGCAGCATATAAAAAAATACAAAGGAAGAATAAAACAGACACAAATATTATAACATAAACATAAATAAATACTTAAAAATATAAGTAATTAAAAAATAAAGTTGAAGATTATAAAGGACAAAAAATAAATAAGGTAAATATTACAAATGCAAGTAATTAAAGAAGCTAATTAAAAGAGTTATATACATTTATGTCTCACTGTATAATTTCATTTCTACTTACATTTATTTGTTTATTGTATTTTTGGTGGCAATTAATTGTATGCTTATATATTAATTGAGCATTTATTTATTTCTGTATTTATTTTTAAATATGGCAGAGTTGGTCCTCCATACAGGATGTCCCAAATAACATTTTAAATTGGTAGGTATTGGACACACAGGTCACTTGGTCAGTTATAACCAATTTTTTTGGTTTATGATCTGTGCGTTTTAAAGTTTTGGACTTGGTATTTTTTCATTTTCATGGCTTGTAAAACTGTATTAGCGTTTTGTTTTAATGCTGCATCATGTATTTCATCTAGATATGTATCTTTGGACATTCAGAACAAACATAAGGTGTACAATTTTGAACCAAGTGGATCTGTATGCTCTGTTTTTATATGTCAGAACGACTTAAATATGTAATAAAACAATCAACAGGTTATATCACAATAGAGAGCAAACATGCAGGCTTCAGTGTTGCACCTATAAAAACTGCTGCACATGAAAATATCATCCATAGTGTTAAGATGAGTGTTTGTTCAAGCATGTAGCTATATGCACGTTAAAAGGATATGTAGTGCCAGAACAAAAACAGTTTCTTATAACCTGTTTAATCCGGTACTGGAGCAAAATATCAATACTGTCATGTTCCTTTAATTACTAAGTAATATTCAATAGTTAAAGGTTCACTGGGATGCAATTCTAACCCCTCCCCCCAGCATTTTCAACAGTTAACGAAAAATGAAAAGTGAAATAAATTCTTGTAAAAATAATAAAACTCCTATATTTTACGTATAATTATATTCATGTTAACTGCGCGTTGTGCTGTGCAACAGAACTCAACATCGTTAGCTCAAAAATTGAAATAATGTCAATTAAAAGATTTGCACACGGTAAAACCGCCCACCCCCCTTATTTAACTGCACTTTAGAGCTACGGAGATGAGACTTTTATTTTATTTTTATTGCAATGTTAAAGCAGATTAAAATCCTCCATCTGTAAATGCTAGAATGACTCACACTCATGAAGTGGAAGATTTTTCTTTGCCGTGAATAAGAAAAGGGCAATTTGTTCAAAAATCTCCAATCAAATTAAAGACTGTGAGCATTTCAGGTGCTGAGTTAGACTTAAGGCTTTTATTTTGAAGTCAAAAAATTTAAATTTATTGACTGAAATATTTAATGTCTGTGCGAATTAGAATAAAGAAATAAAGTCCATCCATCCATCCATCCATCCATCCATCCATCCATCCATCCATCCATCCATCCGACTATAAAATCCCCCTTTTATTCCTGAATTTAGTGAATAAATATAATTTAAACAATCTAAACTGACACCAAACAGGGGAAGTGAAACTCTGTTCACTCTCAGGCAATCAGAGAGAAAATGTTACACAGTCTTTATAAAGTTTATTAAAATGTAGACCCTAAATGATCATATTGTAGATTTTCTCTTACCTGAATAACTATTCTTAGTCAGTTTGACAATTATGTCATGATTTATGTATGAAAAACCAATCCAGGTAACTTATTCTTGTACAATTCACATAAATCGCAGAATAAATAAAATACAGGAATAGCAATAGTTTCAGTGTAAGATATTTGCTACTGAGTTAATATAAACAAAATGACTATAAATCTGAGTTATTCCAACTTTTATTGCAGTAATACAGCCTCATCTATGGTCTGATAAGTTTACAGTCATAACAGGATTTAACAGGAGGAGGATCCTGTGGTATCAGCCCTAAAAACTGAGTCAAATTATCCCAGATATTTCTTCACTGCTTTAAACAGAAACTGTTTAGATCATGTCTGCGTTGAGGCGCTGAGGGCCCCCGGTGGTTCAATCATCACACTGCATCCAGTGAGATGCTGTGTCCCGGGGATATTTCTTCTCCACCGTTTGATCCTTGAGGTTGACTCGCCAGTGCTGGCTGCCTTTAAACACGTACACATTGCCGTCCGTCCACGTCACAGCGGCGTCCGTGTTGCTGGGTACCCCGTTAAAAAGATGCCCAATAGGTTTGGGGTATGAACGAAGGTCTGTGCGACCAAATTCATCCCAAGGCCAGTATCCGGAACCCTAAGCACAGATAAACATGTTCATTTACAGATGGAGGAGTTGCAGAATAGTGTGAGTCGATGGAAACGGTGATTCTGTTTCTTACCTTGAGAAAGATCAGCCTTTTGTTCTTGGGGAGATAAAGAGCAGAGTCGATATTTGCTGGGATGTTGGTCAAACGTTTGGGGAAGCCTCTGTCAAGTTTGAAACCTGTGTACCTCCACACTTTGTCCCCTGAAATGAATTCAAATCCAGTTTAAAACAAAGTTGCATAATCTACAAGATGGATTTTCTTTATTACAAATGAACCTTGTCTAGCATGAAATAATAAATCCACCTTTCAGGAAGTAAGATTTGCCGCTCCGCTGAGAATAAACAGCTGCATCGATGCTTCCTGGCAGCTCCTTCCACAGCCCAGCAATCAGAGTGGGAGAGCTATGACCAGAGCTGGACACCGTCCACACATACTGTCCACTGAAAACATATGTCTTACTTGATGGAGCTACATGCACACACAAAAATTAGAGAAGAAATTACTGGAGGGTTACAGACCTTCTTAAAAAGGCGAAAACGTTGATTTTATCTTATATAAATTGAAAAATAAAGCTGATTGTATCAGAGTCTCAGGACCTGACATGACTGCATCCAGCGTGGCTTTGCATGGATCAGGGACAACACCACCCGGCACAGGCTGAGGAATTACAGGCGCAGCACTCTTCTCTGGTTTTCCTAAAAGAAAGACAGAAATATTTTAAATCTAAAGAAAATAATTTATATTAAAAGTATGAAACATAAATACATTCTATCGAAACCATTTTAAAACTGAAAAGTAGTCTTGATTGAAGAGCTGAACGAACAAAATAAAAACTCTGTAATGTCTCTTGATACAGGAAGTATCAGATATTTATGATGATGTCATTTTTCTCTGTCATTCACTATAGTACATAAGGGGCACAGAGGGTTTACTTTGTCTTAAGGGCTTTATCCTTTTATACTGAGAACACGGGAACACAGAAAAACTGTTAAAGGAAAAGTCCACTCATATTCAGGAAACAAACTTCTGAAAGTACTTTAAATATGAAATTATTACATCC
>NW_015152680.1:6893-8215 GCF_000732505.1 Cyprinodon variegatus | reverse complement strand
CCAGACTGACTTACAGCGCAGACATAGCATTTCAGCCTGAAAGGAGCCGTTAGGACCTGATCTCAAAAGATAACTCAGAGCTAACAGGAGTAGTTCAACCAATCGGATGCGTATGTGTGAGGCTTCTAAAAAAAGGAAAGCTCTAACAGCAACCAGCTCTTCTGGAACAACAAAGGGAATAATGAAAACATCTCACCATTGCAGCTGCAACTAGTCTGGTGGATCGGTTCGGTCTGCTTTAGACCAGAAAATATGGAGCCTTACCAGGCTGACTGAGGTCTTTTGTTTCTCAGTCTGACTGACCAGGCTTTCAATGAACAGAACAACTAAAAGCAGAGTAAAAAGTATGAGCAGGGAATCAACAGTCAGACCACGGAGGCAACTGTGGCTGATTGTGAGCATAAAGCTTACACATGCAGAAAATGCCTTTAACACAATTTTGCCACAGTTCAAGTGTTTGCACAGTTCCATTGATGTGCACAAGTATCTTAAATCAACTATGAGTCTCGTCATGTCTGGGCAAACATACGGGAAGAGAATTAAACAACCTTCAGCACATGTTCATTAACTTGAAGTATTGTTTTGGGTTAACTGATGTTGATTTTAACTGAATGCAAATGTATGCAATCACTAAGTCAGGTCCAACTAGGCCTAAAAGTGTCTTTGAATGTGGGCCACCTGGGTCTAACCAGCACATGGCAACATGCAGCCATGCTATTTTATTTATCTCCTGGATTTGGGCATTGTTGATTTAGGAAATGCGTCACTTACTAAGAGAAGAAAGAAATAACTGAAACAAACATATCACTCTGGATGTAGAGACTGGTTTTGTGTCCTTGTCCTTCTTTAAAGATATTTGTATTTAACCAAAGATAGAAAATAGCTCACCTTCCTGCATCGCAGCTCTAGAAAGAAGAGCTATTATCTTTATTCTTTTTCAGCTTGTGTTTCATGCCACATTTCATTAGGAATATCACTGTAGTTTACTTAAATATTATTCAAACTGTATTTAACCAGTACTGTAGCTACCAAGGTAAAAGTGTGTGCCCCTGGTTCTCCTGCTCCTGAAGTACAGCTAAGCGTTCACCAGTAAAACACAGACTAATTATGTGGGAAACAGAGGGACTTTGGCAACTACTAATTATCTTACTAATTAAAGCTAAGATTATCTTGTGTGTCGTTGGGGGAGCAGACTGACATGTGCCTAACATGCTCATTAGAAAAGGCAACTTCTACCTGAAAACCCAAAGTTATAATCAAGGTTTTACTCAGAAATCTCCTTAGCCACAGTGGTAAACCGTGTTGGAAATAGTGCAGGAAAA
>NW_015152680.1:3807-5666 GCF_000732505.1 Cyprinodon variegatus | reverse complement strand
GTTGGGTCAGGAAATCAATACTGAATAGAATCGCCATGATGGATGTGATTTACACCCCCTAGTGGCAGTAGTGTTCTTTGACAAACATGGATGCCTCCAGTAAAGCACATTCACATGAAAATTACTCTGAATTAAAAACACTGATCATTTATTGAACAGGATGGAATCATTTCATTTTTAAGGAACTTTCAGAAGTTTGAATTCTGAATATGAGCTAAAGGGATAAACGCAAATCTGACATCTTGCGCATGCGTATTGACTATGGGTATGTTGGTCTGACAGAACACCGGACATTGACTTGACTCAGGTCAGACTCAATTCACAGATTTTTGATAGTTATATTAAAAAAATAAAATTTGAAATGCAGAACAACAGTGAAAACATTTCATCGATTAAGATCGTTTTTTTTGGTCACGTTATTCGGGCTTTGCTCATTAAGACCTGATACTGACTTGAAATTTAATGCATGGGACTTGGACTTAATTTGAAGTTAGTCTTGAGAAGTGTGACTTGTTAAGGAAAGACTTGGTCTCATTTCTGGGAGCAACTATGCAAAGTGACAATGCTGTCATGTTTTATCATCAGCAGCATCAACAGTACCGTATAAAGCTTGGATCCCTCTAATATCATCCGGATGCAGCTGGAAGTTAGAGCGATATCCAACATAGATGGGCGCCATCAGTGCGTTGTAGTACTGGGAGTGACCCAGACCCAGAGCGTGACCGATCTCATGCGCTGCCACAATCCTCAGGTTGGAGCCGGAGCTCTTCCCCTCCGTCCACAGTTCGTCTCCATCAAAGTGAACAATGCCTGACTCAGGAGCATCCGCGTGCGCTAAAACATGACCTGTAGGGGAAGAAACCACATCCTCCAATGCTGTTTCAAACACAGATTTTTGCACAATGAGTTTCTTTTACCTCTTCCGTCAAAGGGCACCGGGCACGTTTTGTCTTTTCTGTGAAAGGAGATTTTTATATCTGCCCTTCCTTGATATAACTCCCTGAACTTCAAGGATGAGGCGTCGCTCCAGTACTTGAAAGCCGCCTGGATGGCCTGCCGGGTCTTGGCTACACCCAGGTCAGGGGTGTAGTTGTAAATCCGGTACGTCAGCATCTTTTTCCTCCAGTAACCTGGTCAGGAAGGACCAGAGTAAATGCTGAGACATTTCACTGGCCTGAGAATGTGTTTTATAAAGGAAAGATACCCACCCATGACTCGGTATTTGAGAGAGTTGTTAGTGAAGAAATCTTCTATGCCGCACCGAGGCTTCCTCATCATCGTCAGTGTGGCTGAATCCAGGTTTCCTGATACTGGAAGGTTTGATGCTTTCTGAAAGATTCTGACAAAAACAGGAAACTTAACAAACATGTGATTGATTTCACTGTGGAGCCGATTATAAGGATGGTCGTCTCATGTTGCGTCACCTTAGAGCCTCCTGTATTGTCTCAGGTGGAGGGTTGGGTTGTGGTTTGTCCAGTGGGATGTGCAGGTAGCCGTACTGCTTTAAATATGCCTTAAACAAAAAGGAATCAGTTCAACACCAACATTTATCCAGCTCCACTTATGTTCCCAGGAAGGGATTCAGCTTTGGGTTACAGTGCCGTATTTCTGCCACATTATAAAAACAATCCTTCAGTGTGTTTTGTTAAGATTATATAGACAGAAATACAAAAATAATAGAAAAATGCTTGAAAGAACCACTTTTTTTCTGGAAGTTTAGCTTTAACAATGGTAACAGTCATGTCTCTACTAGATTTTGCTCATTTTTTTAAGTGAAACGGCTAAATCTCAGTAAAATATATAGGGTTCATTAAGCAATGGTACAGTTACAGATGGGGTTAATGTAGCATTATTTACAC
>NW_015152680.1:0-1842 GCF_000732505.1 Cyprinodon variegatus | reverse complement strand
ATTTTAATTGCAAATTGTCTCATTGCATTGGCAAAATGCCTCAATTATCTAATGAATTCAAGAACAATACACTTATTTTAAGAAAAATTGACTTATTTATATTTCAGTTAATTGTCTGTTCAATCAATATTCCCACCTGAGCTGTGGGAATCTGCACCGGTCAAGGGTCACTCTGCTGACCTTTGATGAGGTGCAGATTCCTCTTTGCCTCACCTGTCAGTTAAAGATGCTTTGAACAGGTCTCTGTAAGATGTTGCTATATAAAAAAACCCTCTTTTAAAATTTTGACCACTTTGTCTTTTAATGATCTTATTTTAAACCATCAGAGTAATTTCAGCCAAACAAATCAATCCATCGACTAAAGACACAAATATGACTAAAACCAAATCAGTGGCCATGAAGAGGTAGCAATGCACTGCAAAAAAATTGAAATCTAAATAAGAGATTTTTTCTTGCAATAAGGCATTTTTTTCTTGCATTGAGGGGGTAATTGAGACACTTTGCCAATGGATCAAGACTATTTACATTTAAAATGAGAAAACACAATTGCATTGTCTTATTTCAAGTGCATATTATCTAATTATCTTATTTTAAGAGTAACAATACTCATTCCATTGGCAAATTATCTTATTTACCTACTCAAATTCATGGTAAATACACTTAATTTAAGACATTTTTCTCATTTTTAGATGGTTTTTGCAGTGTGTATGAGACACTCTTTCTTGTTGTACTGATGTTTAAATTATATAAAATCATTTAAAGCCCATAAAAGTCAACTTAACTGAGTTTTGAGTGTTTTGCTGTTTTGATTTATAAGCCATTACCTTTAAGCACCATCTGTGTCTTATTTGTTCTTACCAATGCTTCACTGAGGTCCTTGCTGCTCCAGGCAATAGATGAGGCTGTTGTTAGAATAATAAGAACCATAACCTCCAGTCTGCAGTCCATGGTTTGCTTTCCCATCACTAATATAAAAGGAAAAAAAACATGCAAAAATAAAGCAAGCTATCAGTTTTAGATATTGTATTAATGCTCTATCATTCTGACTATAGCCACAGTCATCCTCTGTAAATCAGGCCTTTTACATCTGTGCTGGAGCTGGTTAGTTTGGGAACGGGGGTTTTTATACTGTGTATTTGTTCCGGACATGCCTACAAACCACACAATAAAACCTTGACAAGGAATGTGACATGTGGAGCATAGAAAAGAAACGGCTCATTTCAGACACTAACTGCATGAACACGGCTTTGCACACCATCATTTTGAGCCCCTTGAAATGTGTAAAAATAAACCCGCCACAGACATGTCTGCTTCAAAGAGACAAAATGAATTTTAGTTTCCTGCCAGAAATGAAAGATGCTGAATATGAACAGATATAGATCTACATTGAAGACTGTTGACTGTGAACCTGCATGGTTGCGTAAATTAGTTTCATATTTGCATGTTTTTAATGTTTTCTTTCACCATAGAATCAGATTTTATTTTTGTTTGCTTCATGGTTTAAAGTTGTCAAAAAACAAGTGACCATGTATCCCCCTGAGGGACAATATGGCCGGCCTGTTGTTTTGTTTCTTCATGTCGGAGCGCATTCAAGAAAAACCAGCGACGCCTACAAGTAACCATTGCAACAAATCAGTGTCACAGGATGTCTCCTTTTGCTTCAAGGGTTATTGAGCAACAATGGTGCAAAAAATCTGTGAGAAGAGATTCACATCTGTTTTGTCTGACACTCTTTATAAGGGAGGTTGATGTTAAAGGAATAGTACACCCAAAACATGATTAGCCTTCATTTTCTACTCACCCCCATGCTGAACAACACTCTGGAGTACTTTTTTGATATCT
>NW_015152679.1:39697-40706 GCF_000732505.1 Cyprinodon variegatus | reverse complement strand
GTGGACTAGTTTTTACTCTAGGTTTCAGAGTGAAGTAGAAACAAACCGAGGAGGGAACAAATTAACTTGTTCTTTGTGATTGAAGTCAACATTTCTTCTTGAGAAAAATGTTATAGAAAAAAGGTAATCTATGGTAACTTCACCCTGTTTTTGTTAAGATGTTTTGCATTAACCTTATTATGTCTTAAGAAGCAGTGCATTATGTATTTTACCATCCTTTTAAATCTTTCTCTACTTATTTTGTCTAAGAGGTTGAAATCTGAGAAGGTTTACAATCTAGCTCTGTACTGAGGTCAACAAAAGGATGATTTTAATGAAGTGTTTCTTCAGCCCACAATAGAAAGTCTTCTCTTGTGTTTTTCTTTCCAGACCACCTGTGGGATTATGTTGGAAAAGAGGAGGATTTCTCTGACCAGCAGCTCTGTGGACAGGAGAGGAAATCCAGTTTTGAACTAGAGGAACCAGAACCTCTACAGATGAAAGAAGAACAGCAGGAGACAGAACATCCCTGGACTAAAGAGGAAACATTGGAGCTCCCCATAAGTGAGCAAGAAGAGCAGCTTGTTCTGAAGAAGGAGCCTGAAGATAAAGGAGAGAAATATTTCCCATGTCCCAAAAAAGAACAATTAATGGTTCACATGAGGGCTCACACAGGTCAGAAGATTTATAAATGTCTGTGTTGTGGAAAAAGCTTCACTAAGAAATCTCATCTTGATTCACACATCAGAATTCACACAGGGGAGAAACCTTTTAAATGTATGTCCTGTGGAAAAAGCTTCACTAAGAAATCTGATCTTAAAAGACACATCAAAATTCACACAGGTGAGAAGCCTTTTGAATGTCTATCTTGTGGAAAAAGATTCACTCAGACATCTGATCTTAATAAACACACCAGAATTCACACAGGGGAGAAGCCATTTTCCTGCACGATTTGTGGCAAAGGTTTTACTAAAAAAATTCATTTGACTACTCACATCAGAATTCACACAGGTGAGAAGCCTTTTGAATG
>NW_015152679.1:35168-36488 GCF_000732505.1 Cyprinodon variegatus | reverse complement strand
ATTCCCAGCGGGCTGGGAATAGAATTTAACTATAGAATCACAATGTCTGTCTTGTGGAAAAAGATTCACTCAGACATCTGATCTTAATAAACACACCGGAATTCACACCGGGGAGAAGCCATTTTCCTGCACGATTTGTGGCAAAGGTGTTACTAAAAGAAGTCATTTGACTAGACACATGAGAATTCACACGGGTGAGAAGCCTTTTGAATGTCTGTCTTGTGGAAAAAGATTCACTAAGACATCTGATCTTAATAAACACACCAGAATTCACACAGGGGAGAAGTCATTTGACTACTCACATCAGAATTCACACAGGTGAGAAACCTTTTTCCTGTACAATTTGTAACAAGAATTTTACTGTAAAAAGTAATTTAACTACTCACATGAGAATTCACACAGGTGAGAAGCCTTGAATGTCTGTCTTGTGGAAAAAGATTCAACTCTAAGTCTAAACTCAAATATCACCGCCAAATTCATTGATAAGAATCCAAAAGTCAATTGAGTAGACACATGGGCATTCACACAGGTGAAAAGCCATACTCCTGAATGATTTGTGACAAATGTTTTAAACGAGAAGGTAATTTGAATTTTCAGATGATATTTATTTATGGATCATGTGGAATGATTTATATTTTTGAATAAACATTTGTTTCACTTAAGTCACAGGAATGGAGAGACAGCAAGCTCAATTCGTGACAGTGGCAAAGTTGTGACAGTTCCGGTGGCTCATTGTGACAGTTCCGTTGGCTCGTTGTGACAGTTCCAGTGTATTGTTGGCCTGACACGGCTTTAGTACTGGCTAGCACAGCGTGTTACTGGCAGCAGCCACTAGACTGAGAGTCTGCTACATCAGCTCCACGTTTACTGACACTTTTTTGGTTGCTACAGAAGCCGTTTTTAAGCAAAGTACCTCTAAGTAGATTGTTGCTTTAATATTGTGATGATACTGCTTAAAAATCTGTATTTAAGTCACATTTACTTAATGTAACGAAGTAGTTTATCTGCAAATAAATGGCATCTGCTGGCACCGGCCACTACGCACCCACTCCGGTGGCAGTCTCCGCCAGCACCGGCCACCATCGGCCACTACGCAGCCACTCCGGTGGCAGTCTCTGCCGGCACCGGCCACCATCGGCCACCGGAGTGGCTGCGTAGTGGCCGATGGTGGCCGGTGCTGGCAGAGACTGCCACCGGAGTGGGTGCGTAGTGGCCGGTGCCAGCAGATGCCATTTATTTGCAGATAAACTACCTCGTTCCATTAAGTAAATGTGACTTAAATACAGATTTTTAAGCAGTATCATCACAATATTAAAGCAA
>NW_015152679.1:26587-32412 GCF_000732505.1 Cyprinodon variegatus | reverse complement strand
CATCTACTTTTTTAAGTTTTATTATTTTTTTTGCCGTTGTTTGGCAAATTATTTATTTATAGTAGCTATAGTACCTCTAAGCAAATACTATTGTGATGTTTATTGCTTATTAAACTGCATTAAAATTTTCATAAAGCCACATAGTAGTTCATCTGCCAATAAGTGGCCAGTGGCACTGCCACTTTCTGCCATTAGGTGTCCTTGGCCACTTCTATCTAAAAAACTGTTTTTAAACCTTTTAAGGTTTCACATGTGTGAAACCTTTAATGAAGTGACTGCATTTACTTTGGAATGGCATTACACACACTGCTGTTGTGTTACACAGAATTCTTAGTTAATATGACATACATTGCCATTCTGAAAGCACCTGGCCATGAAGGTGTCAGAGAACACTGGAAGATGACATCATTCCACAGGATATTTGAGGTGAAAATGATGTCAGGGCGTAATAGTTGTAACTAAATTCTTAAGGTTTAGTTATCAGTATCCTCCTCCTTAACTGTATCTAAGATGTGGAGAGGCAACAGCCATGAAGATTTATGGTTACTTGTAATTTTTGTTATTTACAGAGTTTATTCCAATCTGGCAAAAACACATTGATTTTTTTTTTCATCCAGAATGTACACACAGAACTTTTCATAGTCCGCCTTCTTTTCAAAAACTAAAGTGAAATCCTCCGCTGGAGAATATTCATCTTGTCATCCCATGTCTTTGAAACCAAGACGGTGCCTGTAAAACTGGGAGATGATCGAGCAGCCTACTGGCAGGAAAGCCAAACTGCCGCCATAGTGGCAGCGTAGTGGCCGCTGCCAGCAGAGACTGCCACCATAGTGGCAGCATAGTGGCAGATGAATTACTTCATTCCATCAAGTAATTGAGACTTTATAAAAGTTTTAATGCAGGTTATTAAGCAATAACATCACAATATTAAAACAACAATCTACTAAGAGGTACTATAAATGGGTAATTTGCCTAAAAACAGCTTCTACAGCAGCCGAAACGGTGTCAGTAAACGGTGTGAGTCTAGTGGCTGCTGCCAGTAATATGCCGTGCCAGCCAGTACTAAAGCCGTGTCAGGCCGACAAGCCACCGGAACTGTCACAACGCTGCCACGAATTGAGCTCGGCCCTGCTGCATTTTTCATGTTTGACTGGTAATAAAATGACCATATAGAAACTCCTTTGCCTCATTACCTATATTCTTTTTTGAGCAAAGTTTTGACAAGGCCATTAATTAACTGCTCTTTTAACATAGAAACAAGAACAGATATGTTGTTATATTGTAAACCTGGTCAAATTTTGTTTTTGAGACTAAGAAACTTTTAGATGAACGATAAACTACCGGTTGGATATATTCCAGAAACAGACCTTTATCCAGATGAAAATATCCTCAGATAAATAAAAATGAAGGTAGAACACATTTTATGTACTTTACTCAGTTTTTTTAAGAGGTCAGCTGCAACTGATCAGAATTTTGCTAATTATGTTTCTTGCTGGCTCCCATTAGCAATGCATCAATCAGCGCTGCTATGTGTGATTTTGAAGCCAGGCCCACCAAAACTCAAACATAATTTGGCACAGTGTTAGAGCTATGGTCACTGGATATTAGAATTAATAAAGCATCTATAGAGGAGTCTCAGATGAAGATTTGGGACATATATACCGTAAATCTTCTAATATAGGACGGGGCCTTTATTTCACTCAGGTACATCTTGGTCCAGGGCATTATTGGAAGGAGGCCAGAATTAGAGGCAGGCCTTTATTTCTATTTGATCAAAACAGACTACCAGTGGAATGAATAAAAACAAGATTGTATGTCTCTTTGAACCTATAAAATACTAGGTTCATTTATTGAAAAAGTACAATTACCATGACGGTATACAGAACATTATTCAGAGATCTTCCAGCAGCTGCAATTTTTCTGCATGGCAATGCGAAAAAAAAACAAAACAAAAAAACACACAGAATGGAATCTTGGCCAAACTGACTTGCGAAACAAGGTTTTAAAAAAACTTAATGGAAACTCTTATGCCATAACAGCGAAATTTTATTTGAGGCAGGCTAAGTGGAAGTAGGCTACCAGTATCATATATTTCAAGGGAAATTCAGAACAACGAAGGCCAATGAAATTCTGTCATTTTAACGCTGCCTGGTTACCTCCAGACCTACCAGTAATCACACGTGTCTTTCAGATCAGAACGATTGTGTAAGGCCACTACGATCTCTGTGTAAGGATGGGACTTCCCATTCTAATGGCTTGGATTCGTTAACAAACATTGTCCCCCTGTGGTACTTGTATGTTACTATCCCAAGTTGTTGAGAACTGCCCAGGAACATCGTTGGTTGTAATTATAGCCCCGGCCTGTATAAGAGTCCGGCCATTATTTACCTCCGCCGACAGCGAGACCGGCCATTATTAGAGACCTGGCTGCTAATGGAATACAGGCCAATATTAGAGGATTTACTGTAAGTGTGTGTCTGTCTCAGATTTAGTCAGCTACAAGCTAATTGATTAGATTTGATTAGATTAGATGAGCTTTATTGATCTCACAGCAGAGAAATTCTCGTCACATATTGGCATAGAAGTTAAAGAAGGTGCAAACAAGGAGGAAAAAGGTGCATTAAGAATAAAAAAGGAAGAAAAAGGTGCATTAAGAATAAAAAAGGTGCATTAAGAATAACTAATAATAAAGTAGCTCAAGCCACCTTGAGAGGGGGTGCTCTGGATTATGGGGTTAAACTACGGGACATCAAAGAACTCAGTTTAGAGGCTGGAGTCTGTAGTTCAGGTAAATTAAAGTCCTTAAATAATGAAACATGTTTGTTTAAAAAGATAAACACGATTAATGTTGTTGCTCTTATTTCTTACTGATCAGTTTTGATCTGCTTTAACTTGGTAAAAAGCTTTTGTCTTAATAATGTATTAAAGGGGTCATAGAATGATTCTATAGGGTATTTGGTGCTGGTCCTTAAGGTCTCTGAATAGGGTGTGTAACATTGGTTGGGCTGAAAATGGCATATTTGCTATTCTATGAGCCCTAATGCAAGCCTGGTTATGAGCCCTAGAGTGAAACAACAGGTTTTCTTCCTTTTATGGTATGATCATGAGTATTTGGATAAGCTGTGTGCTGATTGGTTGGTTTACAACAAGCGAAGCTGCTGAGCAAAGACTCATCAAAGCAAAAAGCACTCACTGAAAAATCAAATTGTTGATATGACGACTACAGTGCAGCATGTAGTTGAAAACACACCGGGCACTCGAACAGAGCTGTGAGTTTCAGTCCTATCCTGTTCACTGACTGGGCCGCCCTAAATCTGGTCACCATAGATGTTCTAGCATTGCTATCAACAGCTTAGCAACAAAATAATACTTGCAGCTTGCAGTTGTGATGGCCTTGCGGTCGGAACAACCCCTGGCTTCAGTAAAAGAAGTTCAGCAAGTCCTGCTTTAACTGTCCAAGATTTTGAAAGCTGTCTTCGGTAAAATGCTTCGAGCAAATGAACAGCTGAGCATCAGACTTTGCAGGGATATTCTAATACACAAAAATACTCCATGCCTGTCGAGTCTTCTGATCCTTGGGAAGACTGTTCCCCTTTCTCTGTGCAGCCTGGATCACTGCGTTTACACCCGTGGTTCTGGCTCATTTTCAATAGAGAAACTGCCTGCTTTGTAATTCTTGTAGAACCCAACTGTAGGCTAAACAGCTAAACTGGTGTCTTACATCTTCCTCTATTCATGTTCTTGGGCCATGAACCAGTGGGCTGGTCTGTATGTCAATTTCAGGGGCATAACAAAAGTACAGACCACAACCAAATAAGGCAACATCCCTAAACTGATGTCAATTCGGTGCTTCGTTTGGATTCACTCATTTTATTGTGGAAGTTTAGAATTGTGAGATTTGCAGAGAAAGGAGGTGTTGATGGGGTTTGAACTTCTCTGTACTTCCATTTTACCCACTGAACTATCGTTATTTATCTATGACAATGGAAACTCGGTTTTGCATTCTATGACTCCTTTAAATAAATCTGACACTCCTGTAGAAGTGTGAAGTTTCAGCTTTTTAAAGATTTTTCTTTGAACTTATTCTGATAGTGTTGTTCTTGATTCTGTAGATGTTCTATTTACCTGTTATGACCGAAAGTAACTATTTCCTATTTTATACAACTGATTTTATGTGTTATATTCTGCTGTGGATGTTTTTATTATTATTTATTGTAATCACTTCAAAATTGATGAAACAGCAGCAATAAAAACCCCATGGATTGTAAAAATTGTGCTTCTTTATATGGTTTATATAAAATAGAAATGATCTTTTTCCGTGTTTTCTCTGATATTTTAAGACAAGCTGAAGGTCTAAAATAAAGAGTTTAATGACATTCACCTTCTGCTTTTTCCTGTCTTTCCTGTCCCTGTTCTTCTGTCAGCATGAATCTTTTTCGTCTTTAAGAGCCTGAGTGTGTTGAAATCTGACCATTGGATAAACCTTCCTTTGCTTGTTAAATCCTCCAAGCTGCTTAAACACATCAGAGCTCCAACTACAGATTACTCTAGTGAGCCAACAGAACTGATAAAAACTCCTGGATAGGTGTAGAAACAGCTCCCAAGAAACTGAGCCACAGTTCTTCCTAGCAGAGGGTTGCAAATCTTCCGCTGCATGTTTAAAAAGCGGGCTGCATGGAGATGTGGTTTGTTGCGCTGTTGCTTTGCAGCTAGAAGGTTCTTGGTTCGATTCGCGTTCCAGGGTCTTTCTGCATGGAGTTTGCATGTTCTCCTTATGAATGGTAGGGTTCTCTAAGCAGAGACTGCAGTTGCTTAGGGGCTCCCGGACTCTTAGTTGCCCCATCACTGAGACCTGGTAGGCCCCCTACACAACTGTGGACTAGAATGTCTCTTTGCAGATGTAATGGTGCAAAAAAATCCTATTAAACCCACCTGATACTGAAGAAACTGACCACACTGGACCTTATCTATACCCCAACACATGGCAGATTTCAACATGATGGTGAGCCGTTTAAACACGACACCAATAGCAAAGCAGACAGTGGTACTTTTAATTACTATGTATTATTGTGTATAGTTCATTAGTCGATTGGTAAAAAAATACACATATGTTTCAAACCGCAATAAAGATCTTAAAAGAACGATGTATTTGAGTATTTTATTTTTTACACTACAACTTGGAGTTATGTGTAACCCATAGTGTCCATTAAAACCATAACCGTTAAGTACAATGTGTTAGGAACGATGGATACCAAAAAGCGGTACTTAAGCCGATTCCAGAAAAGAAAAAGCAAAAAAGAGCTGCTGGAAGAACGGAAAAAACTTCCCCAAAATAAACATTTTCTTTCAAAGAACCAAAGAGGAAGAGGTGGGCGTTGCTTCTACAGTGAGTAAAGATTGCAACCAGAAGATGAATGGAGAGAGCGTGGGTGTGAAGCTGATAGGACTAATTTTACAGCAGAATATACTAAAGTATATCCATGTCTAGTGAAGGTAAAGAATGCTGAGAAGATGGATAAATGTTTTAAAGCACTGATAAAAAATTGTGCAATAGTAGAGAATGAACCTTTTTTTTTAAATGAAAAATAAGCCATTCAATATATTTTGAATGCATAGGGTATTGGTTTATTTAGTATGATTTATCAAAAGAAAACTGCAACAAAGTAAATTAATGTTACATCTACTTGATTCTATAATAGAAAATAATAGTGATATAAAATTTACTTACAACTTCCATTGTGGAAAAATAAGTTAAAGGCACACTATGCAACATTTTTCAGTTAATTAATGTGTTCCATAACCTTTTGGATGATTAAATGAGTCAT
>NW_015152679.1:24253-25793 GCF_000732505.1 Cyprinodon variegatus | reverse complement strand
AGTCATCATAGCGCTCTGATCATCAGCGCTGTGTCTCTCTCCCTGCCAGCTCCCAGATCAGGTTCTCTGATTGGTTGACGCGGCGCGTCGAGCAGCAAAAATTAAATTTTTCCATCTCGAGCAGCAGCGCGTTTGCGGCGCGTCATATGCGTCAGATGCTTAAACGCGCCCCATGCGCTGCGCCTGCTGCTCAAAACGCGCCGCGGGACCTTTTGCTGCGCCTTGACGCGCGTCAACCATTGACTTGGCATGTAAACTCGCTACTTCTGTCGCGCCAGCTGCGTCCAGTGTGAACGCAGCATTAGTCATTCGTTGCGTTCGCCTGTCTGCTAAGCTCAAAACAACCGCGTCTGGCTTGACGGAGAAACCAGGAGAACAGCTGTGCATATTTACGACAATGCACTTTTACTTTCGCCCTCTGGTTTGATGAAGCCAACAGGACAGCATCATCTGCATACAGCAGAGATGATATCCTGAGGTTCCCAAACCGGACACCCTCCGGTCCCTGGCTCTGTGTAGAAATTCTGTCTATAAATGTAATGAATAGAACCAGTGACAGAGGGCAGCCCTGGCGGGAACCGGGAACAGGACTGACTTACTGCCAGCAATGCAATCGCATGTGCAGCAACACGTCTAGCCTCCCTGTACCAAGCTTTGGTTTCAGCTTTCACTCAAGAGCTCTTCTTCATCCCTGAGAATTGTTCAGATCCTATTTACAATCATCTCAATCTTATCAGCCTCATGTTTAACCTTGAGCTCAGTTATTGCTTCATGTTGATTGTTTTAATGTTTTAAATCATTATTAGGAAAAAAGTATGTCATGTTTCTATTAGGGGCATCACCAAGCAAATATGTGAAGGAGGCGACACTGAATGTTAGAAACCATTCAGACATTTTTGATGAGGATCCTGTTAAAGAATGATCAGCACTTTTCGCAGGGAATTAACTAAAATTTATTGGGAGAGGTTTCTACAACTCATTTGACAGCTAATGAGATTACTTGCTTTTGGTTTGTTTCATATGAGCGAGATGCAGATCATTTTATTTTTATTATATTTACAGTACATGAAGAACTATTGAAATTATTTTCAGATTACACGTAAATAGATTAATTAATTCTGCGGGGGGAAAAGGCATTACTTTAGGGTTAGGATTAGGATTCATTTATAACACACTAATGAGCCTACTGACACAATCTGAGGCAATTCTAGGGGTCTGATAGCTGCTTATAACGGCCATTTGTCTGCAAAAAGCCATTTTACTGTGTAAAAGACTGAATCAACATGAGAAGGAACGCATGAGATGATCCACAGGTTCTATACACTCACCGGCAACTTTATTAGGTACCCCATGCTAGTAACGGGTTGGACCCCCTTTTGCCTTCAGAACTGCCTCAATTCTTCGTGGCATAGATTCAACAAGGTGCTGGAAGCATTCCTCAGGGAGTTTGGTCTATATTGACATGATGGCATCACACAGTTGCCGCAGATTTGTCGGCTGCACATCCATGATGCGAATCTCCCGTTCCACCACATCCCAA
>NW_015152679.1:19667-21448 GCF_000732505.1 Cyprinodon variegatus | reverse complement strand
TTTCCCCTCCAGGCACCATCAGGACTTCTGGTGTAGCAGTTGTATTTTTTCAGGATCCAAAAAGTCAGAATTAAAACATACAGCAGCTTTAGTCTCTCTCTCTCTCTATCTCTATCTCTATCTCTATCTCTATCTCTCTCTCTCTCTCTCTCTCTCTCTCTCTCTCTCTCTCTCTCTCTCCAAAAATTGGCTCCAACTTCTGCGACTTGACCACTGATATCTATTTATTCACTGGACTGCTCATAGCCTGAAAAAAGTGAAGCCACCGGGTCGACATATTGGGGGCTCCACACTCCCACGGAGTGTAGAGTAATATCACAGTGAGTGGATGTATAACCAAGAAAATCCATATATGCACTGATGTATCCCGTAGTAAACTATGTAGCATAACCTTAGTCTGGCTATCTTGGACTGACTCGAAGACATTGACTGAGTTAGCCATCGAGATTGTGTCCAAAAGTAGAAAGTAGAGTACATAGAAAATATTTCACTGTGAAATGCCAATGTAGTAATTCTTTAAGTGGATGACGATGTCGTTCCCTGTAGTGCTTTTTGTATTTCTCATTTGAAAAAGTCATATTGCATGTTATATTGACGAAAAAAAAGCAACTCAAACATTTTTAAAGGTTAATGCACAGACACAGCATAAAAGTATATAGCATCTTGCATGCATAATTTGCAAATAGTACAGACATGTACAGTAATTGTACTTAAGTTGAATAATAATAATCAAAATTAGAAAAAAAACAATAACAATAATTACATTACTTATACAGTAGATGTCAAGTTCTGAGGGTCATGGGGTCAAGGGTCACGGGTCAAGACAATGTGAGGCTAAAAGACCAAAGAATACCATCTTCACTCTTTCACACTACCCTAATTATTCATCCAAGGGTTTTTGATTGATAATTTTAATGGATGAACATAAGTAGAATTAGCGTGATTACATTATTGTAATTAAAAAAGGATCTCTCGGTTTTTAAAGCATGCACAAGGTTAAAAGGTAGTTTTAAAGAAAAAAAAAGATCCTTATCAACAATTAATCAAACAAGGAATTTCTTTATTACCAGAAATTATATTTACACAGAACATGAAATAAAAAAAACCCAAGGACCATTTTGACAGCATGAGTACAAGTAATTCTTAAGTGGGCCATCGCCTGCTTTTTGTCTGAACTTGAGAAGTGCAAGAAAGTTGCCTTTGTTTAGACTTTCTGATGTAGGATCGTCTCGGTGGCCTCTTGGGGCGAAGCCCTGACGCCCACACAGCTCTATACATTTTACAACTGATGAGAGGAACAGTCTATTTTCTGTAACAAGTTTATCCATCTCAGAATTCAACATGTGATTAATCCTTGTTTGTTGACCATTCATTACTTCCACAAATGCATGAAACTTTGCATCAGAACTCTGGTGGTATTGCAGTTGCATGTGTGTTGTAATTTGTTCAGTGAACTTTCTCCAGTTAGTAAATGGCAGGTCTATCAAAATACCAGCCCTCCTACTCTGACTTTCAACAGGAAACAAAATGCATGGCAAACAGTACACGCCATCTTCCTGGGCAGAGTATGATAAAAAGTCATACTTGTCCAGCCAGTCCCTCTGGCATGTTCTTTTGGTCACCCCACTGGCTCTTCGGGTGTTAAATTCTCTGGCAGGGAAATTGAAAGATTTGGGTGGTTTTCTGGTCTGAAGGAGTTGAATTTTCCAGAGTCGTCCATTTCACTAATCCGGTCCTTGGCCTTTGATATATCTGTAATAAGATTGATATTTATATTGTCA
>NW_015152679.1:15202-18545 GCF_000732505.1 Cyprinodon variegatus | reverse complement strand
ACTCCAAGCATGTGCTTAGAGCATTCATTGATTTGGATCCTTACCAATTGATAAAAGTTAGTAATGTTTTCATAAAGGATACCATTCTTAACAGCACAATTTTAATTTAGATTATAGACATAAGCCTATAGAAAATAAAGTGATAAAGTTGGTTTCTACTTACCCTCCTGTTGGATTGGACCAGAATCTTAAAAGAGATGGTTGTCTGGTTTTCTTGTTTGGCCTTAAATCTTCCAGGTCTCCTCGTGCTCGCTTCGAAGCCAAGTATGGCAAGCCGATTGGGCCAATAATCGTCCGTACAATAACGCGCAGTTCCAACCCGTTTACGTCACCGCCCGTTTCCAGCCAGAACGCGCGGTGACATAAAAAACGCGCGCTCGCGTAAAATACGGGTTGGAACTGCGCGTTATTGTACGGACGATTATTGGTCCAATCGGCTTGCCATACTCAACCGTCGCGTCAGCGTCATAGCGCGTTCCAGATGACTGGTAATGGCTACTAATCTTAATTCTATGAAGGATGTTTAAGATTTCGGCCTCTTAAAAAAAGTACTTTTGGTCTCCCAAAGGGGGGTGCGCGCGCCCCCGCCTGAATCCGTGGGTGCCAAGCTTTGCCGCCTCCCCCAAGGTTCCTGTGCCACGGTCAATGGTCCTCATGGTTCCAGTGCCGCAATGGGCACTGTTAGGAAAGGTTCCAATGCCACAGTCAGCGGGCCCCAAGGTTCCGGTGCCACAGTCGGCGGCCCCCAAGGTTCCAGTGCCACAGTTGGCGGCCCCCAAGTTTCCAGTGCCACAATCAGCGGCCCCCAAGGTTTCAGTGTTACAGTTAGCGACCTCCAAGGGTCCTGCTGCAGAGATGCCGTCCTCCAGAGGTCCTCCTTCGTTGCTGTCCTCACGGTCGACCTCCAGAAGCCATCATTCTTAGCCTCCTCCATCGCCTCTAGCCTCTATAGGTCCTCTGCCGTCACCTCCGGCCTCACACCCAGCCTCCAGACTCTGCCTCGCCTCCGGGTTCACGGCTGGTCTCCAGAGACTCTGGCTCGACTCCGGCCTTACTGCTTGCCTCCAAGGACTCTGTCTCACCTCTGGCCTTCCAGCTGGCCTCCAGAGACTGGCTCACCGTTGCCCATCTCTGGTGGTTATTGTTTTTGTTTTAGACTCTAGCTTTTTCTTTTGTCTATTGCCCTCCTTCCTGGGCCCCCGCCCTCCCACCCTGGGTGGGGTTTTTTGTGTTTCTTTTCTTTTTGTCTGGTTTGCTTTTGGACTCTAAAGGCGTCTGGTATCCACCCTTGAAGGGGGGGATACTGTCAGTTCCAGTGTGTGAGTGAGTGTGAGTTATGCACCTCTTCCAGAGAGGATCTTTGTGGAGAACCTGGGTAGCCAACACAGGTGAAGCTACGTGAAGATAATCTTTCTCATCAGAGTGCTGGGCTTAAAAGAGCAGCAGAGCCTTCACTAAGTGCTGTTTTTTGTTGTTTCGTTGCTTTCTTGTCTCTTGAGTCACTCAAGTATTTTCCCTGACGTTTATTGGTTTTTGTTTGGTTTTCAATATTTTGGTATTTTGGATTTTTGCCTATGTTCTTCTTGGACTTTCATTAAATCATCCAAACTCATCTGTGCCTACTCCTCTCTGTATTTGGGTCCTCAAAGCCGCCGCCCTACCTGACAGCATGACTATTCCCAGACCTGCGGTTGTCTGTAAAACTTGTGATTTACAGGGAAATTCACCAGAAAGATACAGAGTGTTGTTGTGGTGCCTGAAAGCCCTAAGTTTTTCCTGGATGTGTTTCAATCGCATGTCCTGTGTCCACCGCTGGGCTCCCTTCCGGGAGAAGGCTCTCGGTTTGGGTTGGAAGGCGTCATCCATTGGCTTTTTCGCTGCTTCAAACATGTTCCTCTTCCTCATGTGATCGAACGCATCCTGTGCACTGTTGACCACCACAGGACTGTTCTCATTGAACACACGAAGTTTGGAAGGGTACATATCCTTTCTCTTTCAAGATCTTCCTGATGAGATTGTATCATTTACGTTTAGAGAGGGTGTCACCAGAGAAATCTTAGTCGAAAAACAGCCATTTTCCTCTCAACGGGATCTTTCCCCACACAGAATGAAGCAATTCCTCCTTGGTAAGTTCCCTGGCTGTGTGTTTCCTTTACGGGGCCGCCTTTTACAGCTGCTTTTTGTATCTCTGCTTCTGTCTCCTTGAACCCCAGTCAGCCTCGGCAGATGGCCGCTCACACTGAGACTGGTTCTGCTGGAGGTTTCTTCCTGTTAAAAGGTAGTTTTTCCTCTCCACTGTCGCCAAAAGCATGCTTAGTGTGAGGGATTGCATTCGAGTCAATGAGTCAATGCAATCAACTGGTCTTCCTCAGATAGAAAACTTTGAATCAATTTGACTGTATGATCTAGTGAACTGTAAAGTGCCTTCAGATGACATGTGTTGTAAACTGGCTCTATAGAAATAAAGTGAATTGAATTTATACTGACCAGAGTGGGGCCCACATAGCAGGAGGGCGAGGACAAAAGTTTTCCAGTGCTCGTACACAAGAGAGGGAATAAACCCACTAGCAAGGGCCTTATGAAATAGAAACAGTCAGATTGATATCATAGAACCATTTAATAAAGATGAAATTAAATCAATAATTAAGTTAAAGTTTAGAGCAAGATGGCAGAATTAGTGGGAAGAAGAAAGAACTGCAAGATGGTGGAATAGTATTCAAAGAAAAGTTGGCATTATGAGGAAAACAGGAAGGAATAGAAAGGAAGAAATAATCAGATCAAGATTCTACTTTGGTCAAACAGGTTTAAATAGAATGTTCATTAAATAAAGTAAACAGGCTACAGGGAAATGTGATTTTTATTTTCCTGAAGAATCAGGCATGGGCGGTTGTAGACAGGGCCAACGGGTGCTAGTGCCCCTGTAGATCATGTCCTGGCCCCTGTACAGAAGACATAGAATTCAAAGAAATTCAAATGATAATATGTGCTGGAACAGACATGGTTACTGACATGCCCTTTGGATGTATTTCATGTTTTTTCTTTACAAATCCTTTTTTGCTAATTATTTAAAAACAATAATGTGATAATGATATATATTCAGTGATATTGAGATAGGATCCTGGTTTTCATCTGCTAAATGTTTTTTTCCAAAACAAATATCAGTTTTTCTTGAGTTCTAATTCAGATTTGATAGAAAACGGTAATTTTAACTTAAATTATCAAAAATATGTAAAATTCTTAAATTATAAATGTATATTGACCTAATAAGAAATCAAATTTTAATTAAACCTAATAGAATTGAAATTTCACTTCATGCAGCTATAGTAATATATTTTAATCCCTT
>NW_015152679.1:7990-8947 GCF_000732505.1 Cyprinodon variegatus | reverse complement strand
TGGACAGGTGTACCTAATAAAGTGGCCGGTGAGTGTATAGTCTAATGATGTCTGCTATATGTGGATTTATCCTGTGTTTTCTTTTGAAGATATAGAATTGTGCAGAGGTATAACCCACTCTTATTTTTTTTATCTAATCTGCTCTCTCTGTATCATGCAAAATAATACATTCAAGGGATGTATTGTATTTACATGAGCACTGTAACTATAAGAGGAACTGACATTGAGCATTTAAAATATTAACTTTACTTTACAAGTTGTACATCTAGGGCTTAAACAATCATATTAATCGATTATTTAAATAATCGTCAACTAATTTAGGAATTGATTAATCACTAACTGGAGTATAGGGCCACTAAAATGTGCCTTTAGCTGACAGAGCAACCCACTTAGAGCAGGAATTATACCAAGGTTGTAAACATTTTTGTAAAAAATTTACTAGATATTAATGTTTGAACTAATTTACTCATGGACCGTGTGGAAATCTAGAAAAATAGAATCAATGTAAATAGTGTTCCTCTGTTTGTCTTTAATCCTATTTCTAGAAGTAGAAGTCAATTAAATAGAACTATTTTTATGTGGAAAACAAAAAATAGCAGATATTTAGCATCCTTGTTGTTATGTTCTACAAAAGAAATAACAGCTGTTATTTATGCCTGAACTGCAGTCATAAATGTAAACAGTAATAGCAAAGAAATATTGGTGAAAGGGAATCAGAAATGTTGATAGTTTACAGTCTTTGTTTCAGAACTCCTGTCTGACTCAGAATGTTTAGTTTAATAAAGAAATCCTAACGTTGGTTACTTATATTGCTCAAGTTCCACAAATCCAAACTCTCTCCTGCTTCTTTACAGAACAGCAATCAGAAGCTTTCGCCTGTTTTAGCCTAAATAATATTTATGTTTTTAATTGTCCTGCTATTGGTAACCGCCGTATTGTAGCATTATTTTTTTTTTC
>NW_015152679.1:0-5471 GCF_000732505.1 Cyprinodon variegatus | reverse complement strand
GAAATACCCAACATTTTATGCACCCTTGCCCATCGTGAATGATCCAAAATTAAATTAGCCTCCCCTGCCTGAGTTTTCTGTGCCATATATTCTACAACACCAGAGGGGTGCACAAGCCCTTCCTCTATATTGACCCACCCAGTCTTAAAACCAGTACCCCAGTGCCTTGCCATCTTATTCATCTCAAAGGCAATATTATATAATTCCACATTTGGGAGGGCCATTCCACCAATATGCCGTGAGGTAAGTAGTTTATTAAGCTTGATTCTTGGCCTTTTCCCATTCCATAAAAACTCTGTGATTAGCTTGTTATATTGCTTGAAAATGGTATGAGGAATCTGCCCTGGTATCATTATAGAGATGTAATTAAATTGAGTGGAGACTATAATTTTAATGATGTTAATTTTACCCCATAATCTTAGGTTTCCTCCATTTCATCCTCCATTTTTCCAAGTTCAGCTTGATCATCTTAATTAGAGGGGATATGTTCATGTCAGTTATATTTGCCAGATCTGGGTATAGTCTAAAACATAAATACTTCGTTCCAGTTTGAACCCACTTAAACTGGAATGTTGTCATTATGGTTTGGCTGCATCCTTTAGATATCGGTATACACTCTGACTTTTCCCTCTTTATTTTATAGCCTGATATTTCTGAGAAGGACTTTATTGTGGACAAAACATTAGGGACTGACAACAGAGGGTCATCCAGAAGTAACAAAATATCATCTGCATAAAGAAACATTTTATGCTCTTCTCTGCCATGCAGAATTGCTTTATTACTACTCTCAATCCTTATCGCAGAAGCCAAAGGTTCCAAAAATAGCATAAAAAGAAGTGGACTGAGAGGATCTCCCTGCTTTGTTCCCTTTGTTAAATTAAAGAAAGGAGATATTGTCTCTTGGATCTAAATGGATCATTTTTACCCATTTAACAAATTTCCTAAGGGTGTAGTGCCGGAAGCCCCGTTCCAGTATATCAAATGCTTTATGTGCATCTAATGATATAGCAGCCATTGCATTACTATTGTTATGGTTGAGTTGCATCAAGTGCAATAGACGTCTAACATTATCAGAGGAAGCTCTCCCTTTAATGAAGCCTATCTGGTCAGAATGTATTAAATGTGGCAAAACATTCTCTAACCTGGTAGCCAGTATTTTTGTCAAGATTTTGCAATCCACATTAATAAGACTGATAGGTCTATAGCTAGCTGGATCTTCAGTCTCTTTATCTTTTTTAACAATTAAGGAGATTAATGCTTCATTAAATGTATTTGGCAATTTGCCTACTGAGAGACTCTTCATAATCCTCTGCCAAAATAGGAGCGACAATGCCACTGAACCTCTCATAGTACTCTGAGGGAAAACCATCCAAACCAGGTGATTTCCCGACCCTCATTGATTTAATTGCATTTCTAACTTCTTCCACTGATATAGGACTATCCAGTGAAACCTTTTCCTCAGTCCATATTTGTGGTAATTTCATCCTACGGAAAAAGGATCATATTTCTTCAGCTCAGGGTTAATCTCTGATGTATAAAGCTGGCTATAGAAGTTTGCAAAAACTTTATTTATATCATGTTAAAGTGAGAAGGATTTGTCCCCTTGTAAGGAAGGCTGTAGCGCCCCAGGGGCCTTCTCACCTGTTCTTTTCCTGGGAGCAAGTTATTTACAACTCTTAACTCAAACTGGGTAAAACCATATAAAAAAAGGACTATAAAAACAGGAGTAAAAATGTAACAGTTTATTCCAGATCAGGTCGTTACAGGACAGAGAAAAATGCTTAGAGCTTGCACAGCTGTGGTCTCAAAAATCGCGTCCGGCAAAGTTTGAACCCCGAACAACGTCATTTCCTGCTTCTTATACCTCATGAGTCTATGTGTTGCATCATGTGGATGCTTAGCTGTCCGTATCAGAAACTGACACGCCATCCATTTCTTGAACTCCATGCAGGTTGCCTCTCTGTGTCAGGGTTACAGATAGCCCTCCTCTATCATACCGGCTCCAAGATGTGCCCATATCCTGTGTACTTCTAAAGACACGAAGGCTGTCCTGATTAGATGACCTCCGTACACACAGTGACATCCACAATGTGAAGGAAGGCCTTCTGCTCTGTCTAATCTGGCTAACAGAATGCACATGATGTATAATTAATTAAACCTAACAATCACATGTAGGTATTAGTCTTCAGTTCCCCTTTCTTGTTTTTATCAGCTGATATAGCATAACTTGCCTCTTTTTGGCGCAGCTACCTAGCCAACAACTTTCCAGCTTTTTCACCACTTTCATAGCAAGTTGTTTTAAGCTTAAATAGAGCGTATTCTGCCTTTCTATTGTATATATCATTTATTTGAAATTTGAGGTCACAGATGTCCCTTAGCAGTACATGAGTATGTTTCTCTGCCATTTTCTTCTCTAAATCTTTAAGTTGGGTTTCTAAGTCTTTAAGGTTCCCTTATTTGTTCCTTATTTTCTGAGTGAAAGTAATTTATATCTTTTTCTAGCTGGCTACAGAAAACTGGATCTTGTAACATAGAAACGTTCATTCTCCACCTCCCTCCTCTATTATCCTCAGCACCAACTAATACTGCTAAATGTACTGCTGCATGGTCAGTCAGTGCAATCGGTCCTATTGAGCAATCTCTGACATTATTGACAAGTTCTTTGCTAATTAAAAAATAGTCTATCCTGGATTGCGATTTATGTTTATGGGAGTAAAATGGACATTCTTTATCCCTTGGGTTAACAAGCCTCCATATATCTGTCAGACCCATATATTCCATCAGAAGACCAATAGCCATTCTATCTTTTGGGATAATATTAGAGAAGGTAGTTTTGTCCAATGCCCCATCCAAAACCCCAATGCCCCATCCAAAACTTGGTGGAAAACCCCACCCCCCCCAGGGGTGGGGTTTTCCACCAATGATAGTGGATGCCCCCCCCAGGGCATTCACTATCATTACCCACTAAGGTATTAGTTATATGATAGAAACCTGGATTTTATTAATTTGGGGCATATATATTGCATAAAATAACTTGTACTCCATTTATTTTAGCTTGTACGTATATAATCCTCCCCTCATCATCCTTTTGCAGCTTAAGAACAATGAATCTTCAATTTAACTGCCTCTGACTCAATTAAATGTGTCTCCTGAATAAAGGCTATTTGAGCTTGTTGTGACTTCAGGTATGACTTCAGAAAGTATTTCTTTCTTTTTATGGGATTACTAAACCGTTCACATTCCAAGACACTATCCATACACAGTTATTCATTAGTATTATTTAACTAATAAACCTGACTACAGTAGACTTTATTGAGGTGTATGTATGCTGCACATTTCATAATAGGTAATATAAACCAAAATGTGAAAAAAGTGAGATGCTGCCCAACTGTCGATCCAAACAAACAAACATACCAAACACGCTCCATAAGCCCTTAAAAAACGGGGACATAAAGTATAAACCCCAAACCCCTTTTTCCTTCCTCCCTCTCAGTGCTGCGATAACTCCCACAAAACATGCCCATGAGGCACGCGAAAAAGGCCATTAATGATCCCCTCCCCTCCTATTACCCTCCAAAACCATCATTCAAAACATCGTTTAAAGTCCAGTTATCCCTTTGATCCTGACTTAATCACTGTACTTTATGTAGGGGCTAATAAAAAACAAATTTTTAAACCAATGATATATACATCAGAAATAAGCATCACTATTGGGTACTACTCACACTTCACAATCCACATGTCCAATGGTGAGAGTATAAAAAGTAAAGAACACTGTCCTTACGTATTGCAGGGAGTTCATAGTCATTCTATAGACTCACGAACAGGAGACCCCTCCTCTGCACTCTGCTGTACCGTCTGGCTGTTAAGAAAGTCCTTTTTTCGTCCGTGAACTTCATTCTTTTCCCCTGCCATGTGAAGCGCAGCTCCGCTGGAAAGGCCAACGTAAACCGCACGTCTAGTGTGTGTAGCCGATCTTTAACGTCTTTAAACTTCCTCCTCTTTGCATCTGTTTCTCTTGTCATGTCAGGGAAAAATTACAGCTGACAGCCTTTCCAGGTTACGCCCTCCTTGTTTTTGTATTTCTGTTTTGCGGCCATCAGCACTCTCTCCCTTTCCAAGTAACTCAAAAAGCGAATAATAATTAGTCTTGGTGGGAGATCTTCGGCATCCTCTGGCCGCGTCGTCGGAGCACGGTGTACAGTCCGGATTTTCATTGCACTGTCCGGCGTCCGGCGCCGCATCCAGCCTGACGTGTATTTGTCCTCCTTTACACCCAGATTCCACATACTCCGTCAGCGCTCCACTCCGCTCACATACGTCATGCGAAGTACTTGCCTGTCATGTAAATCAGTGATAGCTGTTCCACATCCTCCGCTACTCCTCCGCACGTCTCTGTTCACGTATGTCTTCTCCGTCCTTCACCGTCAAAATACGGAACTGAGCTCTTTTTTGCTCCGCTCCGGTCCGTCCAGATCAAGACCCGCAATCGCACCAAACAGGAAAAAGAATGTAAATATGACCCGGTGTGTCAAATTAAATTATAGTAAAAACAGATCGGTAACTAGAAATTAGAGCATAGTTCGTATATAACCAAAAAACTAAGAGCAATTAATTAAATAATTGGATGCAGACTATTGGTGCTTCAACAGACCAGGTAGAAGTTGTGAAATTCTAGAGCGCATCTCACAACTCTAAAAGAAAATTCTTATTGCAGGAATGGATGAAGAGATGATGAGTTTGGAGGCAGAGAAGGAACAGAGTTCATACAAACTATGTTTGATCCTAGTTATCCCTGTTACAAAAATCCACAACAGCGGGAGCGGCGGGGTCGCGTCTGTTGCTTTCTTTTTGCTGCTTGTGCCGGCTTCTGGTGTGCGGCTGGGGCGGCTTTGCTGCTCTGGCTCTCTGGCGCGCGCCAGGCGGGGCTGCTCTGTCCCTTGTTTTGCCTTGCGGCTGTGTTTGCTGTGGTCGGCGGGAGTGTGGTTTCGTTGTGTTTTTGGGTGGGGGATTCGCCTGGGGGACTTGGTTGGTGCTGTCGGTTCGTCCATATCGGCCTTCCGGTGTTGTTTCTGTCGGGGCCACTTGGGCCCCCGCGTGCAGGCGGTGCGCTGTCATTGGGGTTCCCGTTCAGTGGGCTTGTTTGCCTCCTGGGAGGGCAGGCATGTTGATTTTTCTGGGGAGAAGCGTCTGGGTCAGGGGTGGGCAATTAATTTTTAAAAGGGGCCACACAGGAAAACTGACTTGTGTTTGAGGGCCGAACCAACAATAACATGAGCTTAATTCTGCTCAGTATTAATTTTTCCTATTGTAAAAAAAACATAGAATTACATATTTGATTAGTTACTACTGGTATTCAGAAGAATAAGAATATTCTGTAAATAGTTATATAAATATATGAAATTGTGGTGTAGGAGAATACTCTACTAAAGAAGTAAGAAACAATAATTGCATCAGTGTTTCATTTTATT
>NW_015152678.1:34039-40872 GCF_000732505.1 Cyprinodon variegatus | reverse complement strand
TTTTTTCAGCCATTTTAAAATTATGTTTTCTTGGACTAAAATAAAGACTAAAATGCTCTGACTTATAGTCGACTAAAACTAGACTAAATACAAATGCGATGATGTCGACTAAATGTGATTAAAAACTAACAAACGATGCTGAAACTGGACTAAGACTAAAACTAAATTTAAAAATGGCTGCTAAAATTAACACTAGCTGCCAATAGAATTTTAAATAAATAAAGGTTTTTCTTCTGAATCTCTGCTGCCTTTACATGACTAAAATATGTCAGTATTTTCCTTGGGGTTCTGTACCCCAGTTTCTTATCAATGTCTTTGGCAAAATCTTCCCAGAATTGGGATGAATTGCAGCACTGCCAGAAGATATGTGCATGACCCACATTCTGTTCTCCACACAGTCTCCAGCAGGAATGGTTTCAGGATAACAATGCCTTTTTTTTATCTTTGGAGTAATAAAAAAAAAGACTAAATTTACAAAAAAAAAGTCCAATTCCTAGAACTAGCAGTGGTAACCTGTGATCTACAAATAGTTTTCCACATGTCATCACTTATGTCCTCCTGTAGATGGTCTCTAATATACAGCATTGATGTTTTCCTATTAACTATTAATCCTTTATAGTGTTGATACCACTTTACCACTTTTTTTTATCTGCATCACTTAATATTTGTGTAATTGTATTCATTTCACCTTGGAGGACTGAGCTTAACTCTTTTAAATAGTAGTCCCGTAGCTGAAGGTACATGTAAAAATCTTTGATTTCCAAATGGAACTCCCTCTGCAGAGTTTGGACACTTAAAATTTGGCCTTTCTTGAGAATTTATTTTTTTTTCGAATGTTTAATCCTTTACTTTTCCATTCTTTAAATTCAAAATCAATTCTAAATGGTTTGAAATCTGTGTCATAGGTCAACCAGATAAATAGTATAATTTCTTCCTCTAACTTACATTTTAAACCAAATCTCCAAGGTGATCTTCCTTAATTCTCTGTTTTGCTATTATTATTGGAAAGAGCTCTATCCAGTTTTACGCTGAGTCCTTTGAAGAGTTCAAAACACTGAGAGCTGCAATAGATCAGCTGTGAATTAGGACAGTCTAGCCTTTAGCAGCAGTCCACCTCTCACGTCAACATAACTTTGGTTGCCAAACAACCTTGACAACATGAGGGACAGACCTACTTTACAATATGCATATATGTCTTAGAAAATGCAAATGAATATGGCATTATGACTTGCAGAGAAGAGAAAAAATGCAATAAGTGACGTGACAAAAGTTAAGGTATAACCTGCATAAATGATCATTTAGATGTCAAGGGTCTTCATTTTTATTTTAATGTGAAATGTTAGAAAACAGGACATGCCTTCAGCATTTTGTGTTTTGATTATTTGTAAACAGATGAAAGGAGACAATAGTTTTGTTGACAGAACCTGATTTTTTAATGGCAGCATCGGGACAAAAGTATTTTGTCTGCCTTTATCTGAGCCCCTGAAGACTCAGAGGATGGAAATTGTTGTATTTATTAAACCTATGGGTGTTTTGCATCTCTGTGCTAAGCTTTTAAAGGAGAAGTGGTTCAATAGAGTTCACATGGGTGATTAAAAGCGGGCTTCTACACAAACCTTAAATTGAAGAGTGGAACTATACCAACTATCCGTTATAAAGCTTTAAAAGTAGAAATGGCAAAACAAGGTTTTTGTAAGCATTGAATAACTTTGAACCATTGTGTCATGAAGTGGTTACTACCCAAAGCTATTCATGTCATGATTTTATCAAGGGCTCCGACCCACATGCAGAAAACCAATACAGAGAGACCAGGGGAAAGTGAACAGGTTTATTGAGAAGGTTGTGATAAATCCAGTGTAGCTCTGTACACTAATCAACCAGAACTGGAAAGTGAGGGGAAGACACTGCGGTTATTTCAGGCAGTGGGAAATCTGATTCTCGAACTTGAAGAGGAGGAATAGGTTGCAGACTCACGTTTCCAGAAAATGGTTGACTCTTATTGACTCCAGTCGGTGTGGGGTGTTCCAGTGTTTGTCTTATTCAATGGAGGGCGGACAGGGTTTACCCGGGATGTGGTTGTTTGAAGGTGAACGGAGAAGCTGACTGCCACTTAGATTTACTGCAGTACTTGAACAGGTTTTTGTGAAGATGAAGCCTTTGCTCAGTGTGAAGCTCAAACAATCCCTTGGGGAAAAGTAGATCCAAACCTCCAGTTTGAATCCCCAGATCAGTTTGAAGCTCAGATTATCCTTCCAGGGAGAGAAGGTCCGAAACATCCAGTTTGCAGGATGACTTCCTGCCAAGAGGTAAAGACAAAAACAACAAGGTTAAAACTCGGGTAGACAAAAACTCAGTTTGACCCAGCAAAGCTCAGCTTGGCTAGAGTACCAAACACTGGCAAACACTGTGGCATTGAGGTAGTGGCAGTCAGCAGCTTAAGAGCACTCTGTTAACGAGGTAACCCTCCGCAGGTGTGAGAGGAGGCGAACCAGAACCAGGCGCTGCACAGTGGAGGAAGGAAGACAAACACAAAACACAAAGAATCCTAACAATTCACTTCCCTTGGGTGGCATCTACTGGCAGTAGTGGTTCTTGCACCAAATGAAATCCTCAAATATGAGGCATTTGTTCTGTATATAATAACACTTATGCATGTGTTGTATATGTTTTTTTAGTAACTCATTAAATATCATAGCTAATTTACCCATGAAAAAGTAATTTATAAACAATGTGAACATCTTTGGTTTGAAATTCATTTTTTTGTGCTTGGTGTCAGGAATCCAGTTTTTGTGGGTTGTTTCTGTGTTTCCTTTTCTCCTCCACCAGGTGGTGCCCCATCCTCATTGGGCCTCCCTGCACACCTGCAGCTCATTGTCTCATTATCTGTGGAGTGCTCTTAAGCTGCTGACTGCCACTACCTCGAGGCCAGAGTGTTTGCCAGTTTGGGGTACTCTAGCCATGCTTAGTTTAGCAGAGTCTAACCTGAGTGTTTGTTTTGCCAGTTTGGGGAAGTCTTCCTCCAACCTTGATGTTTCGGACCTTCTCTCCCTGGAAGGATCAACTGAGCCTCAAACTGAGCTGGGGATACAAACTGGAGGTTTGGATCAATGTTTCCCCCAAGGGATCATTTGAGTGTCACACTGAGCAAGGGATTCATCTGCACCACAGTCTGTTCAAGTATCGCAGGAAATCTGAGTGGCAGTCAGTGTCTCTGTTCTCCTACAAACAACCGCATTCTGGGTAAACCCTGTCCGCCCTGCACCGAATGAGACAAACACTGGAACCCCCCACACAGACTGGATTCAATAAGAGACACCTTTTTCCGGTTTGACAGTGTTCAGAGCAGCACTGGACTCATCTCATTATACTAAATAAACCTGTTAAATTTTTCGCTGGTCTCTCCGTTTGGTCTTCTGCATTTTGGGTGAGATCTTTAGTTAAATCATGACACTTGGTGTGCTGAGTGTTTTTTTCTGGACATTGTGTTTGGTATAATTAATAGGTTGCTTCTGTGTCTTCAGGTGTTTTAATTCACTAAAAGTGTTTTTCCACAGTAGTAGGGCTCAAACTTGTTTTTCTTTTTATTAAAAAAGTTTCTCCAGTTTAGAAATATACTCTTTCATTTGGAACAGAGGAGGCTGCTTGGATAAGGTACTGTTTGACTGTGTGGTATAGATTAAATAGAGTTTTGTCCTCTGCCCAGGAGGAGAGAAATATTGCTGCAGCTCCACTATAGCGCCTGTTAACCTGTAAAACCAAGATGACAACCTGTTATTACGTTGTTCATCATAACTGTTATGTATTAGGTATTAACTGCATCACTTGCATAAAACGATACTATGAATATTGATTCATACTTGTAAATTTGTGATTCACAAGTGTATTGTTGCAAATTGTAACTTTGTCATTTGTTTTTGTAACTTCCAAACTTGCATTGGCACATATTAAGCATTTGATTTCACATGTAATGTATTAGTTGACAAGGAATGAATAAAAATTTTAAATGGTTTCATGTTTATTGATTTACATTTACAAATTAAGACACCTGCACATACAGTACATTTTTATTCACATATCAGGGCTTAGATAGTTTTTTCTTTTTGAAACTGATGAGACAAAGGTTTCGGTGAGTTTTAATAGGTGTGTCCACAACAGCTACAACCAAACAACCAGAGGAATGAAACATCTTGCTGTATTGTGCTGATCTTGCTATGCTAGGATCAGCAAAATCTGTCATCATCAATATCAGTGCACTACCCAAAGTAATAAAAATTGAAAAGCATAAATGCTGCTGTGTACGATAGTGGCTATAAAACAATACAAATATTAGAAGGATTTAAATATTCTGTGCTGTTTTATGAAATACCAGTCATAAGACAACAGAGACTAGAAAAAAAGCCTGTCCACTCATACTTTAAAACTTCTGTTTGCGTAGCCTTTTCATCATTATATTGCAGAAATTCAATTAAACTAATGAAATAAAAAATAATATGTGGTTTTCTGAGAAAAATATGAAAAAAAATCAGTTATGGTAACATAACTGCTAAAACCTGTCTTTGTTATTTTTACATATACCCTTAAATATTGGTTTATTTTAGTCAATGCATATACATGCTGATGTTTTGACCAATATGTAAGCCAACGTAAATTTCTGAAGTTAAATCTTCAGATGTTAATATAAAATGCACTTTCTTCATTAGTCATCTAATCAATCAAACAATTCATTTTTTTTTTTTTTATAAATCAATTACAACTAAATCTTAGCTTTTAAGGCCTTCCTTAGAGGACAAATTATCAGTTATACAGGGTCTAAAACAAAACAAAACAAACTAAAGGATATAGAATACAATTGGAAAATAAAATAAAGATAATTCAAGCTAAAGTAAACAAAGAAAATGACCCACAACTAGAAAATGAATTATTGATCTTGAGAGCAGTATATGAGAAGTATTCAGCCTCCAGAGCTGCAGCAAGTCTTTTACGACTCGGACAAATATTTTATGAACAGGGTAACAAAGCAGGCAAATTACTGGCATGGCAAATAAAACAGTTGGAAACAAAACAATCAATAACCTCTATTATATCAAATGATCTAATCTTACAGGATCCCCAAGAAATTAATGTAGCCTTTAAGAACTATTATGAAGAATTGTATAAAACCCAAATAAACATGAAATTAGAAAATATAAATTAATTTTTAAAAAACTTAAATATACCTAAATTCTCTAATGAAGATAAGGACAACTTAAATCAAGAAATTACAACAGAAGAAATTGTCAGGATCCGGGGCTTTGCACACTAGAGGGCGACGTGGATCTAGTGGGCGGACCTGTTGCAGAGCAGCGGGAGCGGGGCTTCCTGCTGAAGCGGAGGTGACGCCCTCCTCCAAGGCCCCTGCAGCTTCTGAGACTCTGCTCTGCTGCCGTTTCATGGCCCGCCACCTGAGACTCTTCTTGGCATCCCTGGTTCGCCCTTCGCCCTCCATGGGCGAGTTGTTTTTTTTTTTTTTCTTTGGGGCGTCTGGAATCCGCCCTTGAGGGGGGGGTACTGTCAGGATCCGGGACTTTGCCCACCAGAGGGCACCGTGGATCCAAGCCTGGGGAGNAATTGTATAAAACACAAATAAACATAAAATTAGAAAACATAAATCAATTTTTAGAAAACTTAAATAAATCTAAATTTTCTAATGAAGATAAGGACAACTTAAATCAAGAAATTACAACAGAAGAAATAGGACAAGCCATTGACATAATGAAATTAGGGAAAAGAGCAGGTCCAGACGGTATCCCAGTAGATATATAAAAGACCTTCAAAAACAAGCTTTTGTCCCCATTATTAGATATGTTAGAAGAAATTTTCTACTCAAACTATTTCCCCCCCTCAATAAATGCCGCCATGATAATGCTATTGCCAAAGCCAGGTAGATCTCCAAATAAATGTGAGAATTTCAGGCGGATTAGTTTATTGAACTCAGACTTAAAAATAATGTCCAAGTTGTTTGCACAACGATTACAAAAAGTTCTACCAAAGACAATTTACCGAGATCAAAATGGATTTATTTTGGGTAGGCAAGGCTTCCATAACGTGAGGCGAGTACTAAAAATAATCCATTATAATAAAGGCACATCAGACTCAGCTCTCTTATCGTTAGATGCTGAAAAGGCGTTCGATAGGGTTCACTGGGAATATCTCTTCCAAGTTATGGAAAAATTTTATTGTGGAAACAACTTTGTAAAATGGGTCAAAATATTATACAGTAATCCCTCAGCTGAAATCTTAACTAACAGAAACATATCTAAGCCAATAAAGATTAATAGAGGCTGCAGACAGGGCTGCCCATTGTCACCTTTATTATTCACTTTGGCAATAGAGCCTTTTGCTATAGCCATTCGCTCACACCCTCACCTCACTGGCATCAATCAATCAATACAAGTTATCATGGAGATAATTAAATCATTTAGTGAGATTTCTGGATACAAAATAAACAAAAACAAATCTTCTATTCTTTTAATGAATGTAAATAAAAGAACCAACCCATCTTCAGATGTCTTGCAGTTTAAAATAGTTAATGATTTTAAATATTTAGGGGTAAACATTTTCTCAGATCTTGATCAGGTTGTTGCGACCAACTATAAACATATATTGAATGAAGTAGATAGTTCATTTGAAAGATGGATAAAACTACCCAGTGGCACGGGAAGGGGGGTGCTGCGGGGGCTGCAGCCTCCCTCGTCATAGCATCAGCCCCCCATGGTGGGGGGCTGTGGAGTAACATAATATTGTACTTAAAAACATGAAATTATTTATGTATTTATTTTTTAAAAGACTGTGTT
>NW_015152678.1:31850-32294 GCF_000732505.1 Cyprinodon variegatus | reverse complement strand
CTAAGATGTGATCAATCAATGAATTCTGGATGTAGCGACATAAAGTACAGTGGTTTAACATTTAAAATAAATGTAGAGTCACATAACCAAAGAGCTACTTTACCTATGGATGAATAAATACTAAAAGAAAAAATAAATCCATTCTTTTGAATATTATTTTCAATGTATATTCATAATAGGCCTATTACTTTATTTTGTGTTATTTGAAATAAGATTGACCAGTTTGAATCAAATCATAACTAATTTAAGTAAAACTGATACATTTAGATGATGTATTATTTGAAGGATTTGATTAACGATCAACATAAGCTGTTCAGGTCAAGGGTGTAGGTTTGATTTGAACTTTAGGGACACTATTGGTCTGGTGTCATTGGTGCTATGCAATATGCATGCCTTTTTTATGCTTGATGTGAGCATCAGTACTGATAAGAGCAATTCAATGTT
>NW_015152678.1:26090-27786 GCF_000732505.1 Cyprinodon variegatus | reverse complement strand
GCACTACACTAACTAGATGCTGTTTATCAATGTTGGAGTATCACCGGCTCTGATGAATGTGGAATTAGGACTGTTTTCCACTTTGTAAATGATTTTAATTGAACAACTGAGACAGACGGTAAATACAGTACTTTCTTCTGAATATATAGAATCGTGCAGAGTTAAACCCCACTCTTATATTTTTACCTACTATGCTCTTTCTGTATCAAGCAAAATAATACATTCATTAAAATATTAACTTCACTATAAAAGTTGAACATCTGGGCTGTAGTTACTCTGTGTCGCCCATTTCATGTATTTTATCTGGGGCTGAAACAATTAATCGTATTAATTGATTATTTGAATATTCGTCATCTAATTTAGTGAGTGATTCATCAGTAACTGGAGTATAGAGACTTTAAAACATAATATAAATGTAAAATATGCCTTTCCCCGACAGAGCAACCCACTTAGGTCAGTAACCAAAACTGTAAAAAAAAAATGTATAAACATTTTGCATATAAGATGAAAATAAATGTTTTTGTCTGTCAATATTCTCCAGAACTCCTCAAGAGGAAATATTTTAGTTTCCCCTAGTTTAATGTCATTAGTAGCCTTCTTTAAAGAACCTTTGGCTATCCAATTAATTGATTCATCGAAATAATTAACGACAGACTAATCAATTCTCAAAATAATTGTTAGTTGCTGTCCTAATTTTATTGTAACATTGCAAACGCATTTCTTACTAAATACATGTGAAGTGGAGAGAACAGCCAACCAAACAAACATGTTAATCAGGCAAACTATATTAAAATCCATGTAGCTTCATTTGTGAGCTCCAAAAGAGTTCACAGAATCCAATTACTCATACTAAAAACAAGAGAAGAAAACTTACCTTAAGCCCTGAAGGTTCGGACACTTCTCTCTCTACCTGTGCTGCAACATCACTGCTCATTGTTTGAGTTCCCTAAATCCAGCCATATTAAATACAAATTGATATTTATATTGTATATAAATAAAACATTTGCACCTTATTTTGTAATTAAAATGATTTAGACATCACCTGTAGCACTGAAAGGCCAGCTGTTTCACCTTCAAGCTGCCCTGCATCTTTATTACTGGATATCTTTGTTTCCTATAATCATATAATGTATAAGTGTGTTTTTAAGGATTAAATGAAACAACCTTTTATATCATCCCATGTTACTTATTCTAACTATGCTTTCTTTTAAGGTGTTTTTTTTATAATCGTATTCACGTCGTTGACCGTTATTTTCCGTAGATTCAGCAGCAAACTGGTTTAAAACAATAATTAAGATTAATCAGAAGGATGAGGTTGGAAGTTCACAGCACGTCACCGGCCGAAAATTAAATTCATTATATCCTAAAAATTAAAGCAGCACAAATGTCCGTTTTAACGTCATAAATCAGCACTAACGAAGCACTAAAAAAGGAGACCACTTTGATTAAAATCGAAGTTTAATGGATGACCTAAAAAATAATCTTTAATAACTCTTTAACAAAAGTAGCACAAACGATATTTTTTTCTGCACACATCTGCACTAACGTAGCACTAACCATTCAGTCTATTTGCAGAGTTTTTCTTTTTGACGTGGGTGGGGTGTCAGCTTCACGCAGCTATGACAGCGTGTGAGGGGAGTTTTGAGCGCGCGCGGTTTGTGTCACTGCTCGCTCGGATTGGTTCCTGCGCGCTCAA
>NW_015152678.1:21800-24618 GCF_000732505.1 Cyprinodon variegatus | reverse complement strand
TTTTTTTTTGTAAAACTGAGTATTTTTCATCAATAGCTCCCAGGTCATGTGACCTGTTGACCCAAAATCAGTATGAAATTGTTCTACTAGTCTCTGTAGATGAGGCACACTCATTTGTTTTTCATTATAACTCATTTTTTATTTTTTACCAACTTATTTTAGTAAAATTGAGTATTTTTCTTCAATAGCTCCCAGGTCATGTGACCTGTTGACCCAAAATCAGCATGAAATTGTTCTACTAGTCTCTGCAGATGAGGCACACTCATTTGATTTTCATTTTAACTCTTTTTTTCGTCAATAGCTCCCAGCTCATGTGACCTGTTGATCCAAAATCAGCATGACATTGTTCTACTACTCTCTGCAGATGAGGCACACTCATTTGATTTTCATTTTAACTCATTTTTTATTTTTATCAATTTTCTTACTCCAAATTTAGTATTTTTCTTCAATAGCTCCCAGGTCATGTGACCTGTTGACCCAAAATCAGCATGAAATTGTTCTACTACTCTCTGCAGATGAGGCACACTCATTTGATTTTCATTTTAACTAATTTTTTTATTTTTTACCTACTTATTTTAGTAAAATTTAGTATTTTTCGTCAATAGCTCCCAGCTCATGTGACCTGTTGACCCAAAATCAGCATGAAATTGTTCTACTACTCTCTGCAGATGAGGCACACTCATTTGATTTTAATTTTAACTCATTTTAAAAATTTTTATCAATTTTTTTAGTTCCAATTTAGTATTTTTCGTCAATAGCTCCCAGGTCATGTGACCTGTTGACCCAAAATCAGCATGAAATTGTTCTTCTACTCTCTGCAGATGAGGCACACTCATTTGATTTTAATTTTAACTCATTTTTTATTTTTTACCTACTTATTTTAGTAAAATTGAGTATTTTTCGTCAATAGCTCCCAGGTCATGTGACCTGTTGACCCAAAATCAGCATGAAATTGTTCTACTAGTCTCTGCAGATGAGGCACAATCATTTGTTTTTCATTCTAACTCATTGTTTTTTTTTCTAGCATTTTTTTTTGTGTGTAAAATTTAGTATTTATCGTCAATAGCTCACGGGTCATGTGACCTGTTGACCCAAAATGAGTGTGAAATTGTTCTACTAGTCTCTGTAGATGAGGCACACTCATTTGTTTTTCATTTTAACTCATTTTTTATTTTTTACCAATTTTTTTACTCCAAATTTAGTATTTTTCTTCAATAGCTCCCAGGTCATGTGACCTGTTGAGCCAAAATCAGCATGAAATTGTTCTACTGGTCTCTGTAGATGGGGCACACTCATTTGATTTTCATTTTAACTCATTTTTCATTTTTTATCAATTTTTTTTGTAAAAATTGAGTTTTTTTTCATAAATAGTTTCCTAGTTTGAAATTGTTCTGCTAGTCTGAGTCAAAAGGGCACACTTATTTGTTTTTCATTTAACCATTTTTTTTGTTTTTTAATGAAATGTGGGACTTTACTTTCATAGATTTCAAGTTATGTCACCTATGCATTTGCAGCTAGTTGCAGCTTTGGCTATCTTGCCTCTTTTAAAGTATTTTGCTGGTCTGAATCTCTGTTCTTTTTTGTGGTGTGTCACTAAACCAAGACGTTTTACAGTAAAATAGATTTCCCTGTCTTCTGATTTTGGGAGGTTTTTTTTTTTAATGTATAAATTGCATTGCAGCCATTAAAAATGCATTTTGCACAAGCCAAAAAAATTGACACTTTTTTTTACGGTTGCTGCTGAGTTTCACGTGCTGATATTTAAAAGAAAGTGTACAACATGGATTTATTTTGTGGAATTGATCATATGATATATCAGTCCAAGGGTGACCAAATTGACTGTGGCGATCTTTGGGTTTGATTTTTCTCCACTCTTTCCTTTTTATCTTTATTTTAAACTTCATAGGGCCTGCCTTGCATTGTCTGTAATCACTTTTGCTGTGTTTATGTTGTTCTTTTCTGTCCATTGTCTTTGTTGGATTTCTCTTACATTTAGCATAATTTCCATCATGTGTTATTTCCTCGTTTTTNCATGTTAATCAGGCAAACTATATTAAAATCCATGTAGCTTCATTTGTGAGCTCCAAAAGAGATCACAGAATCCAATTACTCATACTAAAAACAAGACAAAAAAAAACTTACCTGAAGCCCTGAAGGTTCGGACACTTCTCTCTCTACCTGTGCTGCAACATCACTGCTCATTGTTTGAGTTCCCTAAATCCAGCCATATCAAATACAAATAGATATTTATATTGTATATAAATACAACATTTGCTTTTTATTTTGTAATTAAAATGATTTAGACATCACCTGAAGCACTGAAAGGCCAGCTGTTTCAAAAAATAATTGAGATGATCCAGAAGGATAAAGTTGGAAGTTCACAGCACGTCACCGGCCGAAAATTAAATTCATTATATCCTAAAAATTAAAGCAGCACAAATGTCCGTTTTAACGGCATAAATCAGCACTAACGAAGCACTAAAAAGGAGACCACTTTGATTAAAGTCGGAGTTTAATGGGGGGATGGTGACCTCTGGATTACCTAAAAATAATCTTTAATAACTCTTAAACAAAAGTAGCACTAGTGTGTGTTACAAGTAGTCACATGTAACACACTTGGGCAACTCCTATATTGATATATATGTTAACAATTAACATATAATCAGGGATCAGAAGTGAATAAATTAGGCAATTATTCAGCAGAATATGAAAGTGAAAGGAGCTGATTTAAAACTGTGTAGCAACAGTTACTACATGTGACTAAATGTTCACAATCTCCTCATAATATCTTAAAATCGCTTTATAAGCTACAACAATC
>NW_015152678.1:8679-17452 GCF_000732505.1 Cyprinodon variegatus | reverse complement strand
GGCGCCTCTCACCGTGGGCAACTCCAGAGTGGAAGTATGTCCAGCCCCTCTCAAGGAGATTGGTTCCAGAACCAGAACCATGCATCGAGGTGAGACCGACTATTTCTAGCCAGAACCTCTCAGCCTCACACACTAGCTCTGGTTCCTTCCCCACCAGTGAGGTGACATTCCACGTCCCAAGAGCCAGCTTCTGCAGCTGAGGATCGGACCGCCAGGGTCCCCTCCCCCGGCCGCCACCCAACACACATTGCACCCGACCCGAGCCCGGCCGGGCCCCATGGGTAAAAGCCCGGCCACCAGGCGCTCACCATCGTGCCCCCCCTCCAGGCCTGGCTCCAGAGTGGGGCCCCGGTGACCAACTAGCTTCAAATGCATAGGTGACATAACTTGTAATCTATGGAAGGAAAGTCCCACATTTCATTAAAATAACAAAAAGACTGGTTAAAATGAAAAACAAATAGGTGTGCCCTTTTGACTCAGACTAGCGGCACAAATTCAAACTAGGAAACTATTGACGAGAAAAACTCAATTTTTACAAAACAAATTCCTATAAAATAAAAGTTAAGAGTTAAAATGAAAATCAAATAAGTGTGCCCCATCTACAGAGACCAGTAGAACAATTTCATACTGATTTTGGCTCAACAGGTCACATGACCTGGGAGCTATTGATGAAAAATACTAAATTTGGAGTAAAAAAATTGATAAAAAATAAAAAATTAGTTAGAATGAAAATCAAATGAATGTGCCCCATCTACCGAGACTAGTAGAACAATTTCATGCTGATTTTGGGTCAACAGGTCACATGACCCGGGAGCTGTTGAAGAAAAATACTAAATTTGGTGTAAAAAATTTTATAAAAAATAAAAAAAAGAGTTAAAATGAAAATCAAATGAGTGTGCCTCATCTGCAGAGACTAGTAGAACAATTTCATGCTGATTTTGGTCACATGACCTGGGAGCTATTGAAGAAAAGATTTTATTATTTAATATTTAAATTGTTTAAATATTGCTTATAGCTTTAAAACTCAATCAAATGTAATTTAAAAGCATGAATTAGCACTTTATATGTCAGTTGGTCACAAGGAAAGACATTTATTAATATTTTTATGTCAGCACTGTTTGGTTCGGAAATTTGTTGACGGTCCCTAAGTAAAGCACCGAGCGCTTGGGAATGGAGCGGTGGTGAACGGCTGGCCGACATTAGCGTACATAAATCGGATCAGCCGCGAGCTAAACACCGCTTAACCCGCGAAGCGCGAATATCGAATATCCAACTTGAAACTAACTTCACTGCGGTCAGAAACCGAAGAGCTAGCCAATTCCTGTAACCCCCCCCATCAGTAGATGTTTACCAGAATATTTACATTTAAAAAATGGTCTTTGTTGCTCCTTCATCATATAAACAGATGATCCACCAGCAGCCCCCTTTTCTTCAACCCTCATTTTAATTCTTCAATTAAAATCTGTCAATATTAAAACAGTTTAGTGTTTAGTTAGGTTTTTATATTCAGATTAAACTACAAGTATTAAAGGATATCTATAAATCTGGATCATTCTTAAGAGCCTCTTGAAGTAGCCACACAAAAAATACATGTTTTGTCATTACAAGTACAGATTAATAAAAAATAAAACTAAAAATGTTCTCAGGGCCAGCATAAAAATCTGTCCTTTAATAAAGTTATAGTGAAACCTAATAGGAATATATTTTCACAGTCATAAGCCTATTTTCTATTCATATGTGCATAGATACAGCTGTGCTTTTTGTTATATTATTTGATAGGATGTATATGTAAAGTGATTTTCCTTTGTAGAAATATTAAAATAAAAAAATTACATTACCAATGTAAATTATATTCTTCATTGCATCTTTATAGCATATTTAAAGCTTGCATAGTTTTCTATTTTTTTTTTTTTTTTGTCTTTTTCTTGTTTTATCAATTTTTTTTTCTACTTTCACAGGGCCACAAATTTCTGGCTCCCCTCTGGGCAGACCATTAAATACAAACTGATAGTTTGTCATGTTGGGGTCTAAGCGTCTAACCCACATGCAGAAACACTCTTCAGACAGGGAAAAAGTTAAATGGTTTATTTACAATGTTTACAAAGAAATGTGGACAGGGTCTTGGCTCGGCAGACTGGTCACGGGAGGGAAGCACTAGAGGAGGACATTTCTGTTAGATTGGATCAAGGAAACTTACAGTTTAACGGAGGCTGGTCCAGAGGCTGGTCGGCAGGCTGAGGGCTGAGGCAGAGACTGAGGCGGAGGCGGAGGGCAGACAGGCAGGTTCCAGGCAGCAATTGTTTTCTCCAGGACTAGGCAGATATCCAGATAAGTCAGGATCTGAGAGGCAGAAGAACACAGGGTCAGACTAGTTCACAAAATCAGAGAATCAGATCAGAGAAGCTGGCTCAGGTTTTGCTGGTACCATTACTGGCAAACACTCTGGCAGGGAAGTGTCAGCCTCCTCCTCCTTAAATAGGCCTCATGAGGAGCAGATGGGAAACAGGTGTGTAGAAGTCAGCTCATGCCCTCAGGAGGAAGATCTCAGGCGCCCTCTGGTGGAGAAAGTTAGACAAGCCTCCAGATCCCAACATACTTGTGTTATTCTATTCAAGTTCCCAGGATTTTGGGCTAAAATTGCCTAAAAAGACCTCTCCAATTTCATAAAGTTCTGGGCTCTATTTAAAGAATACACTATCTACTTTTCTCCTGTACATTCTGATTTACTGTAAGTGCACTGCGGTGTATGTGGTATTCTTCATAAAACAGCTCTGAATGTAAAATAACATTTCTTTTCTGGATTTTCTATTAGGAATATAAAGCTGACTGACATCTCCAGGCTTTGAGCTCAGTCCTGAGTAGAGCACAGCACTCTTTTTTTGTCCCTCAATTTACCAATGATTGCTGCACGAATTGAAGAGTCAAACCGTTCATATTTGTCTCTAGAGCATTCACAGTTGTTGCATAGCTGGTTGGAAGACTACACAGTAATGGCACAATCTGATCCTCCTTCTCAGTTACATCACAGATAGCAGCAAGTGATCATTTAATTCCTTCATGCGCACCAAGTGCTCGGTTATCGTTTCTCCTTCCTTCATTTCACACCAGAAGCATTTTATTAGCTAGGGTCTCTCTCTCAAAATGTCCCTTCAGGGTATCCAACGCTTATTTAGGTGAGTTGCAACTTGTAATCAGGTCACAGTTGAGATGCACTTACATTAAGCACCAACATTGAAAATGCTTTTTCTTTCTTCTTAGCAAATTCAGCTTGAGCAGCTGTGATAGCATCTCCTGCTAATGTTTCCGTCTTGTTTTCCATGCCCCATAGACTTCGAGCTTTCAGCCGATGCTTCATCTGGAATTTCAACGTAGCCCAGTGTTCTAGTCCAATTATCTTATCGATTAACAGTCTGTCCTCCATTTTGGATCCCACAATACCGACTACTCCACACAAAACCTGTGTAAAACCGAAGTTTATAGCTACTTTTTCTGGAACTGATTTGGGCAACTGGGCCCATAACCTGTTGAATTTTCACATGTATTTATTGAACAACGGAAACGGAACATACAGAGAACCATAGGGAGACAATATTTCCCATTCTGACCTACATTGTAAAATTACTGCATTACAACATGTACATATGGAGTATAACAGGACCCTGCTTTTCAATCTCGTCTCCTTTTCATTTCTCTCTCTTCTGTTCTTTAATCTTTCTCAAACATCTCACCACTGGGGTATGTGGATCAACCTGGTGTAACATATACAATAATGTTTAGGGCTAGGTATTATCTGGAGTGAGCAGATTCGATCCAATTCTCAATACATAGCTCACAATAAGATACTCGCCCACCATAGGACAATTCAAGAATGTTGTGTCGCTCAAACCGAAGGCACAAATATCTCACCATATTTGGACAGATATGTACAGGTTTCACAAGCAGCCTCCCCCCCAAACCCCACGCTGTCTGAGCAATTGAAGCAGTTCTAATCTGCACATGGTGCACGAATTATTGTACTGCCTGCACGCTCTCAATACACCATCTAGCATAATCTAGACCAGGCAGCTGCAGCTACCAGACAGAGGAGCTGCGAGAGGAAAAGAAGCCACTGCTGCAACAACTACTGCTGTATAGTAAATTATAAACATGTTGTCCACATCAAATTATTGGTAGGGATAAATAGGTCGGTCCAAAATTTTGGTAGGGACATGTCCCTATGCAAACCTAGGCGCATGTTTTTAGGTCCCCATTTCCTCCAGCTTCAATGTGATAATGGAGTATAATGGGATTATGGTTCATGGTAATGTTTACCGTTTTTTCTAAAGTATTTCATTTGATGATGATTAAAGGGTGTTAGGAGGTACTCTAACTTTACTTTATTTCCTTAACAATTAAGTTCAGTTTATATTGTTCTAATTCACAACACATGTCATCTCACAGCCCTTTACATAGACAATTCAACCAGATCATACAGTAAGATTGGTTAAAACCAGCTGATTGTATTGACTCATTGACCTGACAACAATCTTTAAAAACCTACAGTTAAATTATTATATAATAATTCTGGAGAATGTTAAAATATTTATCACCTCTCAAGCTGGAACAAATGCCTATATGTATGATGTGGGTTTTCAAATGCCAGAATAACATTACAAGTTACTGTGATGTTTAAGTTTAAAATTTTGCAAATATATATGCTTTAGCATGCTACCTATAGTATACATCTTTCTCTCTGAGAACACAAATAGATTTCGACATTTCATGTCAGTTGAAGTATAACTGACATGAAATGTAAACTTGCTAAAAAAAATGAAAAAGTAGTGCATTATTCAAAATGCTAATATGAATATTTTTCCTGGTAAATAAAGGTCAAATCAAAAATATATCATACAAGGATTTCACTATTTATTTGTAATAGTAATGCGATTTCGGAAAATTTTTGCAATAAACAAATATGTTTTAAGTTAGTTCTACTGGATAGGCTATGCTAGTATTTTGACTTTTTGCCACTAGTGTTTCTTGCTACATAATGAACAAATATCGATTTACAGCTGTTTAAGACTTTAATTTTTATCTCTGACCTCTCTCTGCTCCTCCTTTCCTCCATCTTTGTGTGTCTCTGCACTTCTGTTACTGATATCCTCAGCAACAGCAGGGAGGTGGAGACTGAATGTTTGTCCTCATTCATCGAGCTTTTCATACTAGATCAAAGTTTGCCTTGTCTCCCTGCCTATGGCGATAGCTTTGCTGGCCAGCCCATCAGCAACTCAATGCTTTTTCATTTTAAGAATGTGGCTGCATTATTTTAGCCTGGGTGCCATTCCAAACTTAGTCCCGCCCACAACGTTTGAGGTCGGGAAGTTCGGTCTGGCATTGCTCAACAGTAGCGCGAGTATGCTAGCACAATATTTGGCGGGCCAATCAAATTGTCAGGGCGGGCTTTATACGATGATGGACAGATGATCAACAGTAACGTAATCAACCACGTGACCAAAGCGCGCTTGGGTGACAACAACAATGGCTGCCGCTGGAGAGTTTAGGTGAGTAGATTCTGCTATTAGGTCTGTTCTAGAAGATATCGACAGCAAATTAATTTTAAAGAGGAACAGAGAAACGCGATCAAGTCTCATCTTCTTATTCTAGGCGCGCAACTGCACGCTTTGATTTTTGTTGACGACAACTATGCGTTGCTTAACATACGTCACGCACTCCGTTGCTCTTATTGGTTGTAGGTCTATCCAATTGAGTGCAGAGGCATTTTTTTTCCTGGTTCGTTCAAAACACGCCCCATAATCACAGCTCTATGGAGCAGTATCAGACTCATATTCTGACTAGAATTGAGTAGGACTACGTCAGGCTAGCATTATTTGACTCATAAATGAAATTAGTAATCAATAATCCTGTTTGCAGTTTAATTTTCTTCTTTAACACTGCTCATCCTTTTACTTAGTCAAAATGAAAAAGAAAAAGACATTTGAGATTTATTTTCAAAATGTACCCCAGCAAATACATACCAAAAATCAATTTGAAATGTAAAATTTGAAAATGAAAAAGCATTTCTGGAAGCATTTTGAAAAATAATTCTCAAATGTCTTTTTCTTTTTCATTTTAATTAAGTAAAAGGATGAGCAGTCTTGAAGAAGAAAATTAAAATGCAAATAGGATGATTGATTACTAATTTCATTTATGAGTCAAGTAATGCAGCCACATTCTTAAAATGAAAAGCATTTCTGGAAATGCTTTTCATTTTAAATATGGTAACGATTTGCTTCCATAGTATCTTAACCCACAGCTAGATTCTGATTATCCCTCTTGTGTTGTGGAATAACATAGCGCACACCACATTCAAAATTGGACATCATATCTGCGACAACCTCAATGTGACACACTGCTGCGGGAGTATAACCAGCCTTTAAGTCCAGAGTGTATCACGGTTTCAGAAGAGGCCTGAACACAGCCAAAACATCCATCTTCTAACACGCTTAATGCCAAGTGGGGTCGCGAGGGGTGCTGTCTACAGGCAAGAGGCAGGTTGCAAGTCCATCACAGGGCAACACAGACAAACAACCACTCACGTCTAAGGAGAATTTAGAGAAGCCAATTAACCTAACAGTCAGTTTTTGGACTTTGGGAGGAAGCCGGAGTACCCTGAGAGAACCCATGCTCAGGCCAGGTATCTGACCCAGAACCTTCTTGCTGCAAGGCAGCAGTGCTACCCACTGCGCCACTGAGCAGCCCTACAGCCAACACAAGATTGAGTAAAAGATTTGACGATAACAAAACAATGGTTCCGTCAGAACTGGGAGTCTCTAGTGGTCCTGGAACACAAAAAAGGAGCTGAGAGGTTCAGCATCAGTCAGAAAAATTACAACTCACTCAATGGTAAGGTCAAGGCTTAGGCAGTGGTCAAAGACAGGTGGGGTAATACTTGGCTCATGAAGCAGTCCTGGAAGCTGTGAAAGACAGACGATCTCGCACAGAGCAGGTTATGAGCAGGAGTTTAAATAGAGAGCAGCCCAGGTGGGGACACAATTAGTGCTGATCAGGAGAGGTAGAGTTAGCGCAAACAGTGCTCTGACCCTGAGTTGCAGAGTCCACATGTTGGTGAAAATTAGGGAGCACAGTCTTCAATTTAGCCTGATTAAAATCCCCAGCAATGATGAATATGCCCTCTGTGTGTGCAGATTGAAGCCCAGAGATAGCTTGGTATAGAATCTTCATGGCCTCTTTTGTATTGGTGCTGGGGGGACATAAACAGCAGTGCTGCTAACCATGGTAAGCTCTCTGGGAAGAAAAAGCAGTCTGCAGTTAACAATCAGAAACTCAATGTCGGGAGACAGAAGCCTGCGGCCGATCTAACATCTTTACAGCAGTTGTTTATGTAAACACAGAGCCCCCCTCCTCTTGTCTTACCATTGAGTTTTGCTGTTTCTATTGGTGTAATATAATGTGAGCCCCTCCAGGTTAACAGCATTGTCTGGTATAGATGAATGAAGCCATGACTTAGTTGGGATGATGGCGCAGCTGTTACTAAACTCTTTTTTTGAAGAGCTTTTGAGTTGGAGATGATCCATTTTGTTATCTAATGAGCGGACGTTGGAAAGCAGAATTGATGGAATCGGTGGTCTGGGGGGATTCCTTCTTAGCTTCGCAATTAGACCGCCTCTGCAGCCCCTATTTTGTCATCTTGCACACCACTTTGTCTGGTCCTTACACAGATTTGGCCATTTTTCTAATGTTTCTGAAGCACTCTGCTGCTTTTTAAACAATCAGGAGTGGCTGTGTTTAAGAGTTCAGAAACAACATCTTGCGACCAATGCTGCAGCAGGCACTGGCAGTCATAGATGCAGGATTGATGCCTAATTTGTAGCATTCTAAGTGGCATATTTTGTTAGTTGTTGAGAGCTGTATCAAGCCGCTACCTACAGGTGCAACCGTGTTTGAAGACAAAAATAACAAAAGATGTTTTTCTACTGCAATTTTGGACTATATATATATTTGTCTTTGCACTGCTCTGAACTTCCATAGCAATACGTTTTGCACCCTGTCTTTTTCCCAGGCTGTTTACATTTGATCACAGCTGCACTTTATGAAACGGAAATGTTCATTTCACTGCTAAGCTGCTGCTCATTCACTGTCTGAAAGTTGTACAAAATGTAATTTCATTTTGTATACACTGTGTTTACAAAGTGACTAAGTCTAAGACATCTGATTGACTGTCTCTGTAAAGTGCCTTGAGATGAAACGTTGTGAATTGGTGCTATATAGATGAAGTGAACTGGACAGAAAGTACAAAGGACTTCCATCAACTTTGAGGAGCTGGAAGAAATAGAAACCTGAAAATAAGGAACTTTTAAGCAGTCAAACAAACTTTTATCTATTTTTTTAATCTAGCCCATCATTACTTTGATTTGGATTTATAATATCATGAAAATTTTGAAAATATTTTGTGTTGTTTCTAGGGGTGTAAATCACATCCCTCATGGCGATTCGATTCAGTATCGATTTCCTGACCCAACGATTCGATTATTTTCGATACTCAAGAATACACCACGATTCGATTTGATTAATCAATTAAATTTTTTTTAATTATTATTATTATTTTTTTTTACACCTTACAGGCTAAACAAAGTTTCAAGTTTGAAATAAATCAATGAAAGCTGTAATATCGTTATGCACTTTTTTTTAGAAACAACAGCAAATAACAGAAGTAGAAAAGTTGCATCAAAAAATACTGCAAAAATACTGCAGAAAATCAGTGCAATGAGTGCAA